>NC_060176.1:3826706-3909206 GCF_021184085.1 Oncorhynchus gorbuscha
TTATACAGGGGGTACTGGTACAGGGTCAATGTGGAGGCTTTATACAGGGGGTACTGGTACAGGGTCAATGTGGAGGCTTTATACAGGGGGTACTGGTACAGGGTCAATGTGGAGGCTTTATACAGGGGTACTGGTACAGGGTCAATGTGGAGGCTTTATACAGGGGGTACTGGTACAGGGTCAATGTGGAGGCTTTATACAGGGGGTACTGGTACAGGGTCAATGTGGAGGCTTTATACAGGGGATACTGGTACAGGGTCAATGTGGAGGCTTTATACAGGGGGTACTGGTACAGGGTCAATGTGGAGGCTTTATACAGGGGGTACTGGTACAGGGTCAATGTGGAGGCTTTATACAGGGGGTACTGGTACAGGGTCAATGTGGAGGCTTTATACAGGGGATACTGGTACAGGGTCAATGTGAGGCTTTATACAGGGGGTACTGGTACAGGGTCAATGTGGAGGCTTTATACAGGGGGTACTGGTACAGGGTCAATGTGGAGGCTTTATACAGGGGGTACTGGTACAGGGTCAATGTGGAGGCTTTATACAGGGGGTACTGTACAGGGTCAATGTGGAGGGGCAATGTACTGTCCAGTTAGTGTGCATTTTTTTATATGTAGAAATGTCCAGTTCTGAAGATAGACACACAGACTTTCATTCTCTGCCTGATATTTCTGCTCCAAAAAGCAAAGCAGAAAGAGATCAAAGAGGGAGAAAATAGAAAGAGAAAGAGAGCTAGAAAAGAAAGAGAAGAGAAAAGAGAGAGAGAGCGAAAAGAGAGCAAGGCGCTAGATAAAAGAGACGGAGAGAGAGAGGAGAGATAGAGATAAAAGAGAGGGAGAGAGGGAGGGCAAGCGAGAGAGAGGGGGAGGAGGGTAGTTGGCTAAAACATCTGTCCTGAGTGGACTAGTTTGTCAATCTCCCTGCTGCTGGATTAATGACATTAGAGACACCCGACTGGCTCACTGTGACACCGTCACTGCGCTCTCCTCTCTTCCCTATCCTCTTTCCTCTCTCCTCTCCTCTCTATCCTCTTTCCTCTCCTTGCCTCCCTATCTCCTCTAATCTCTCTTCCCTCTTTCCTCTCTCCTCTCCTCGCTCTCCTTCCTGTCCTTGCCTCCCTATCTCATCTAATCTCTCTTCCCTCTTTCCTCTCTCCTCTCCTCGCTATCCTCTTTCCTCTCCTTGCCTCCCTATCTCCTCTAATCTCTCTTCCCTCTTTCCTCTTTCCTCTCCTCGCTATCCTCTTTCCTCTCCTTGCCTCCGTATCTCCTCTCCTCCCTATCCTCTTTCCTCTCCTTGCCTCCCTATCTCCTCTCCTCCCTATCCTCTTTCCTCTCCTTGCCTCCCTATCTCCTCTCCTCCCTATCCTCTTTCCTCTCCTTGCCTCCCTATCTCCTCTAATCTCTCTTCCCTCTTTCCTCTCTCCTCTCCTCCCTATCCTCTTCCTCTCCTTGCCTCCCTATCTCCTCTCCTCCCTATCCTCTTTCCTCTCCTTGCCTCCCTATCTCCTCTAATCTCTCTTCCCTCTTTCCTCTCTCCTCTCCTCCCTATCCTCTTTCCTCTCCTTGCCTCCCTATCTCATCTAATCTCTCTTCCCTCTTTCCTCTCTCCTCTCCTCCCTATCCTCTTTCCTCTCTCCTCTCCTCCCAATCCTCTTTCCTCTCCTTGCATCCCTATCTCATCTAATCTCTTTTCCCTCTTTACTCTCTCCTCTCCTCCCTATCCTCTTTCCTCTCCTTGCATCCCTATCTCATCTAATCTCTCTTCCCTCTTTCCTCTCTCCTCTCCTCGCTCTCCTTCCTGTCCTTGCCTCCCTATCTCATCTAATCTCTCTTCCCTCTTTCCTCTCTCCTCTGCTCGCTATCCTCTTTCCTCTCCTTGCCTCCCTATCTCCTCTAATCTCTCTTCCCTCTTTCCTCTCCTCGCTATCCTCTTTCCTCTCCTTGCCTCCGTATCTCCTCTCCTCCCTATCCTCTTTCCTCTCCTTGCCTCCCTATCTCCTCTCCTCCCTATCCTCTTTCCTCTCCTTGCCTCCCTATCTCCTCTCCTCCCTATCCTCTTTCCTCTCCTTGCCTCCCTATCTCCTCTAATCTCTCTTCCCTCTTTCCTCTCTCCTCTCCTCCCTATCCTCTTCCTCTCCTTGCCTCCCTATCTCCTCTCCTCCCTATCCTCTTTCCTCTCCTTGCCTCCCTATCTCCTCTAATCTCTCTTCCCTCTTTCCTCTCTCCTCTCCTCCCTATCCTCTTTCCTCTCCTTGCCTCCCTATCTCCTCTAATCTCTCTTCCCTCTTTCCTCTCTCCTCTCCTCCCTATCCTCTTTCCTCTCCTTGCCTCCCTATCTCATCTAATCTCTCTTCCCTCTTTCCTCTCTCCTCTCCTCCCTATCCTCTTTCCTCTCTCCTCTCCTCCCAATCCTCTTTCCTCTCCTTGCATCCCTATCTCATCTAATCTCTTTTCCCTCTTTACTCTCTCCTCTCCTCCCAATCCTCTTTCCTCTCCTTGCCTCCCTATCTCCTCTCATTCCTATCCTCTTTCCTCTCCTCGCCTCCCTATCTCCTTTAATCTCTCTTCCCTCTTTCCTCTCTCCTCTCCTCCCTATCCTCTTTCCTCTCCTCGCCTCCCTAACTCCTCTAATCTCTCTTCCCTCTTTCCTCTCTCCTCTCCTCCCTATCCTCTTTCCTCTCCTTGCATCCCTATCTCATCTAATCTCTCTTCCCTCTTTCCTCTCTCCTCTCCTCCCTATCCTCTTCCTCTCCTTGCCTCCCTATCTCCTCTCATTCCTATCCTCTTTCCTCTCCTCGCCTCCCTATCTCCTTTAATCTCTCTTCCCTCTTTCTCTCTCCTCTCCTCCCTATCCTCTTTCCTCTCCTCGCTCCCTAACTCCTCTAATCTCTCTTCCCTCTTTCCTCTCTCCTCTCCTCCCTATCCTCTTTCCTCTCCTTGCATCCCTATCTCATCTAATCTCTCTTCCCTCTTTCCTCTCTCCTCTCCTCCCTATCCTCTTCCTCTCCTTGCCTCCCTATCTCCTCTCCTCCCTATCCTCTTTCCTCTCCTTGCCTCCCTATCTCCTCTAATCTCTCTTCCCTCTTTCCTCTCTCCTCTCCTCCCTATCCTCTTTCCTCTCCTTGCCTCCCTATCTCCTCTAATCTCTCTTCCCTCTTTCCTCTCTCCTCTCCTCCCTATCCTCTTTCCTCTCCTTGCCTCCCTAACTCCTCTAATCTCTCTTCCCTCTTTCCTCTCTCCTCTCCTCCCTATCCTCTTTCCTCTCCTTGCCTCCCTAACTCCTCTAATCTCTCTTCCCTCTTTCCTATCTCCTCTCCTTCCTATCCTCTTTCCTCTCCTTGCCTCCCTATCTCCTCTAATCTCTCTTCCCTCTTTCCTCTCTCCTCTCCTCCCTATCCTCTCTCCTCTCTCCTCTCCTCCCAATCCTCTTTCCTCTCCTTGCCTCCCTATCTCCTCTAATCTCTCTTCCCTATTTCCTCTCTCCTCTCCTCCCTATCCTCTCTCCTCTCCTATCCTCCCTATCCTCTTTCCTCTCCTTGCCTCCCTATCTCCTCTCATTCCTATCCTCTTTCCTCTCCTCGCCTCCCTATCTCCTTTAATCTCTCTTCCCTCTTTCCTCTCTCCTCTCCTCCCTATCCTCTTTCCTCTCCTCGCCTCCCTAACTCCTCTAATCTCTCTTCCCTCTTTCCTCTCTCCTCTCCTCCCTATCCTCTTTCCTCTCCTCGCCTCCCTATCTCCTCTAATCTCTCTTCCCTCTTTCCTCTCTCCTCTCCTCCCTATCCTCTTTCCTCTCTCCCTCTCCTCCCTATCCTCTTTCCTCTCCTTGCCTCCCTAACTCCTCTAATCTCTCTTCCCTCTTTCTTCTCTCCTCTCCTCCCTATCCTCTTCCTCTCCGCAGCATATGGGTGTTTAAGGTGTAATCTGAGATACAGTTCTCTTTGGGATGTTCTTTTGTCAATTTAGCAGATAAAACACCAACATCTGCTCGCCCTACTTAAAACCACAAAATACTCTGCAGCTACGCCAAGGACTACTACTCCCATATGCAGCTACACTCGGGACTACAAATCCCATTATATGTAGCTGCATTTAGGACTACATTTCCCATCCGTAGCTACACTCGGGACTACAGATCCCACAATCTGCAACTGCACTAAGGACGACAGATCGAACATTCTGCAGCTACACTAATGACTTGATCCCACAACAGATGGACTACAGATCCCATAATATTCTGCAGATCGAACATTCTGCAGCTATACTCTGATTAACCTTTACAGGATCGGTGACCCGACCTCAGACGGTTGAGCTAACGTAGGGTAATGTGATTAGCATGAGGTTGTAAGAAACAAAAGAAAATCCCAGTACATAGACATATCTGATATGGGCAGAAAGCTTAAATTCTTGATAATCTAACTGGACTGTCCAATTTACAGTAGCTATTATATAGTGAAATAATACCATGCTATTGTTTGAGAGTGCACAATTATGAACATGAAAAATTATTAATAAACCAATTAGGCACATGTGGGCATTCTTGATACAACATTTTGAATAGATATGCAATAGTTCATTGGATCATTCTAAAACTTTGCACATACACTGATATCTAGTGGCCATCTAGTGGCCAAAGTCTAAATTGCGCCTAGACTAGAATAATTCTTTATGGCCTTTCTCTTGCATTTCAAAGATGATAGTGTGAAAAAAAAGTGTTTCCTTTCAAATGGTATCAAGAATATGCTTCAGGTCCTGAGCTACAGGCAGTTAGATTTGAGTTTGTCATTTTATGCAAAAATTGAAAAAAAGTGGCGGTTTAAACAAGGGTTTTCAAAACTCTCCTCGGGGACCCCCAGCCATTATATTTGAACAATTCTAAAACTATCACACCTGATTTAACTAGCCAACTAATTATCAAGACCTTGAAAAGGTTCATCAGGTGAGCTAGTTCAGGGCTACAAAAAAAATGAGTAGAGGTTTGAAATCCACTGAACTACACAACTGTAATACAGTAAACTACATTACTTTATTAACAATATAGGCGTTATATGTGGGCATTCTATGTTGTGTGTCTGGTTTGTCTATTTCTATGTTTGGCCTGATATGGTTCTCAATCAGAGGCAGGTGTTAGTCATTGTCTCTGATTGGGAACCATATTTAGGAAGCCTGTTTGTGTTGGGTTTTGCGGGTGGTTATTTCCGTGTCTGTGTTTGTTTCACCACACAGGACTGTTTTCGGTTTTCACATTTATTGTTTTGTATATTTGTAGTGTTTTCTCGGTATTCGTCTTTATTAAAGATGTTTAACCCTAACCACGCTGAGTTTTGGTCCGCCTCTCCTTCCCAGGAAGAAAGCCGTTACAATAATGAACATTACTTTGACGGTGTAATAATGTTACCTACAACGCAATTACCTGCAATGTAATTACCTATAACGTAATAGTTACCTACAATAATGTCAATTTCTGTGTTGGTCTGTATTGTGATAGACAGCATTACTGGTACGGCACTAGTGATATTAGGAAATGTAGCATCCCATCCAACTATCTTCATTTATTTAGTGGGAGGAGAGGATTGGAAGGAGGGAAGGAGATGAGGATTGGAGGGAGGGAGATTAGGATTGGAGGGAGGGAAGGAGATGAGGATTGGAGGGAGGAAAGGAGATGAGGATTGGAGGGAGGGAAGGACATGAGGATTGGAGGGAGGGAGATGAGGATTGGAGGGAGGGAAGGAGATGAGGATTGGAGGGAGGGAGATTAGGATTGGAGGGAGGGAAGGAGATGAGGATTGGAGGGAGGAAAGGAGATGAGGATTGGAGGGAGGGAAGGACATGAGGATTGGAGGGAGGGAAAGAGATGAGGATTGGAGGGAGGGAAGGAGATGAGGATTGGAGGGAGGGAGATGAGGATTGGAGGGAGGGAGATGAGGATTGGAGGGAGGGAAAGAGATGAGGATTGGAGGGAGGGAAGGAGATGAGGATTGGAGGGAGGGAGATGAGGATTGGAGGGAGGGAGATGAGGATTGGAGGGAGGAAAGAGATGAGGATTGGAGGGAGGGACAGAGATGAGGATTGGAGGGAGGGAAAGAGATGAGGATTGGAGGGAGGGAAGGAGATGAGGATTGGAGGGAGGGAGATCAGGATTGGAGGGAGGGAAGGAGATGAGGATTGGAGGGAGGGAAAGAGATGAGGATTGGAGGGAGGGAAGGAGATGAGGATTGGAGGGAGGGAAAGAGATGAGGATTGGAGGGAGGGAAGGAGATGAGGATTGGAGGGAGGGAGATGAGGATTTGAGGGAGGGAAGGAGATGAGGATTGGAGGGAGGGAAGGAGATGAGGATTGGAGGGAGGGAAGGAGATGAGGATTGGAGGGAGGGAAGGAGATGAGGATTGGAGGGAGGGAATGAGATGAGGATTGGAGGGAGGGAGATGAGGATTGGAGGGAGGGAGATGAGGATTGGAGGGAGGGAGATGAGGATTGGAGGGAAGGAGATGAGGATTGGAGGGAGGGAAGGAGATGAGGATTGGAGGGAGGGAGGGAGATGAGGATTGGAGGGAGGGAAGGAGATGAGGATTGGAGGGAGGGAAGGAGATGAGGATTGCAATCAATTAAAGCAGAAAGCTCTGGAGGTCAGCGGAAAGGAAAACAAATTCTCCCTCCATCGATTAAAATGTCTCTCTCTCTCTCTTTTTGATTCTTGTACAGCACAGCACAACAGTGTTCATCATTAAGCAGATTGTCTCTCAGCAGCATTACTCTCTACCTGTTCATTCCTACTGTACTGACAAGCTAATAAAGCTAATCTACTCTCTACAGTGATGAAACAGCCTAGTCATTTAGTCTGACCATATCTATCTTCTAGCTGGACACTTCCAGGACAGTTCCAATTCAATGCCATGCAGCTCTTGTGGCATTCATCTCTGAACACACACACACTTGTGGACGGACACAATGAAAGACCCACCCACCCAACACACACACACTTGTGGACGGACACAATGAAAGACCCACCCACCCAACACACACACACACACACACACACACACACACACACACACACACACACACACACACACACACACACACACACACACACACACACACACACACACACACACACACACACACACACACACACACACACTTTTAACACGGCTGCAGGGGTCCATGTCTGTATGTGTCAAAGCCCCCCAACCTCCAACTCTGTTTTGTCCCCCCCCACCACACACACACACACATGCATTAGTCCCTCCCCCTCTTTACCCCTGGGGGATCTGATTGTCCAGTGATTTACATGCAGGCAGTGAGTGGGGCGACCTACCAGGTCCTCGTTGTTCAGGGTCGATCTAGTCACCAGGGCGAACGAGATGCCTGCCTTTCGAGCAGCGAGAGTCTGGGAAAGAGAGAGAGAGAAAGAGAGAGACAGAGAGAGAGAGGAGGAGTAGATAGAGAGAAAGAGAGAGAGAGATAGAGGGGGGAGTAGACAGAGAGATATAGAGAGAGAGGAGGAGTAGACAGAGGGGGAGATAGAGAGAAAGAGAGATGGGAGTAGGGGGAGTAGACAGAGAGAGAGATAGAGAGAGAGAGAGAGAGAGAGAGAGAGAGAGAGAGAGAGAGAGAGAGAGAGAGAGAGAGAGAGAGAGAGAGAGAGAGAGAGGAGGGGGGTGGGAGTAGACAGAAAGATAGAGAGAGAGGAGGAGTAGACAGATGGGGAGAAAGATAGAGAGAGAGAGAGAGAGAGAGAGAGAGAGAGAGAGAGGGAGAGTAAGAGAGGGACAAGAAGAGAATAAATAGATGCAACTAAGAACCATGACACAATATTAATAATCAAACGAAGTGGTTTTCTAGCACTGCAATAGGATTGTCACTGTCCTTTAGAAGCAGAGCCATGGGGGGTCAAATACTTTCTAATACTGAACTTGACTATCGTATCACTGTGCTGTCTGCCATTAGAAATAACTGTCTATTCCTCACCTTCAGCCGGTCTCTATAGTTGTAGAGCCAGAATCAGGATGCATTCCCAAGGATGCCATATTTCCTGTGTAATGTACAGTATTTTGACCTGAGCACTATGGGCGCTGCTCAAAAGTAGTGCACTCTATAGGAAATAGGGTGCCATTTGGAGTCAGCACAGAGAGATTAGCCCTTTCTATATCTAATCAGTTAAACCTTACTGCAGCAAAGAGATCAAACTCATCTTCAACTGCTAAATGAGTTTTATTTCTGTGCATGTCTGACATGGATTCATGACTTTGTAAGATAAACAAAATGACAGAGACAGACACAGCGAGAGAGAGAGCAGGCGGGCGAG
Organism: Oncorhynchus gorbuscha; assembly: GCF_021184085.1. Lineage (NCBI taxonomy): Eukaryota > Metazoa > Chordata > Actinopteri > Salmoniformes > Salmonidae > Oncorhynchus > Oncorhynchus gorbuscha. Next base: position 3,835,019 of record NC_060176.1, read on the forward strand.
AGAGCAAGGGAGAGAGAGAGAGAGAGAGAGAGAGAGAGAGAGAGAGAGAGAGAGAGAGAGAGAGAGAGAGAGAGAGAGAGAGAGAGAGAGAGAGAGAGAGAGAGAGAGAGAGAGAGAGAGAGAGGAGAACCAGCACTCTCTCAGTTTGTCTGATCTGGGGCTTCTCTGTTTGTTGATTGGTTAATCTAGTTTGTTTAATCAGCCTGTGCACAGCCAGCCTTATCTATGCTCTCTCTGGAAAAAGACTACGATGTCACAAACTAATCTTTGTCTTGTTCGCGGCCATAACAGCCAGACCAACTGAGAAGATAAGAGATGGAGCAACAAAATAATAGTCTTCACGTCCCGGCCCCAACCGCCACAGACCCTCACGGAGGTAGACCTGAGTTCAAATGCTATTTGAAATCTTTCAAATATTTTGACCGTTTTCTTTAGTCTTTCTGGAGAGCAAGCTGGTTGGGGAATGGGGTTAGGAATTTTGGGACTATTCTATCAGTCCATTAAGCCATGCAAGCTCAGTCAAGCACAGATCAACTATTTACAAATTATAACACAGGTCTGTCTGTCCGATTCAGACATCTCAGGATGTCCACTACAAAGAATGTACCTCTAGCGAGCTTCTTGTTCATTATCAAGGCCGGAACAACAAGTGAAGACAGAGAGAAATAGAACAACTTACCCAGATATATTTTGTATAATGTTATCATTTTGTAAAGGGCTTTGACTTACCATAGCCTGATGGTTTCCACAGACGCAATGAAAAGAAAAGGCAAGAGATGCAATTAGAAGCTGTCTGTCTGGCAGGCAGACATGGGCATTATCTCAAATGACACCCTATTCCCCATAAAGTGCACTACTTTATAAGGATCTGGCTTATTGTCTATATAGTGCATTACTTTTGACCAGGTCCCACAGGACTCTGGTCAAAAGTAGTGCACTCTCTAGGTAATATGGTGCCAGGGCTGATAGAAGTGCACTATAAAGGGAAAATGATGCCATTTCAAACAACGCCCTGATGTCACACAGAGAATAGCCACAGCATGGTTGAACTGAGAGATGTATAGCTAAGACAATCTGTGACATGCATTACAAGTCAGCTCTATGGAACAATTCATCTCAGTCATTTAGAGCTCTACAGTCTATAGAATCACATTCTTTACATGCATTAAACATTACAGAATTGCACTCATGCTTGGTATTTGTAGTGTTGGTCTCGGTACATGTATAGGTCCAGGTGATTTGTTTCCTGACCACATGACCTGACCAGGAACAAAACTACAGCTAGCTATCACCACTAGCGCCCAGAGTCTTTCCTGGTCATGTCTTATGGTCTGGGAAGAACTCCTGGCCCCATCTCTGTAGGATGAAGCATTTGATCATAATATTTCCGCTGTCACTTCTGCACGTTAGTTAGTCTGGTAGACACACCAACAGACGCACACCAAACAGGACAAACAGGTACACGCAGGTACTGGTACGTTTACAGTGATGCCAGTTGGACTTTACACCACTGACTCATACACAGTACACTAACTAACTAACATGTACATTACATGGTAACATTAATATCCACTAAACAAGAGTGTGGAGAGGAGATAGATAGATAAAGTTACATATATATCATTATACTAGGGCATTAGTAGGCAGCCCTGGCCCTGGAGTGCCACAGGCGCTTCATGTTTTTGATTGAACCAACCTGGAAGACCAGGTGTGTAATGGTTTTAGGCCATCACTGAACTGATCAATTAGCTCAGTTGGTCAGGTGAGGTGCCTAGTTGGAACAGAATCCTGCAGTACCTGTGGCAGTCCAGGAACAGGGCTGCCGACCCCTGTGCTAGAGAAGAGCCTGGTGCCACATCTGCATGTGCTCTAGCCAACTCCCATGAAGTCTGTCGTCATGGCCACCATACACACACAGTATACAGTATGTTATGTTGGCTGGAGCACCTACAGGTCTGGACCAAATTGATATTAGAGGAATATAGGAAAATGCAGACATGGACAGCTGACAATATTGACTCAGTCTTTACCATCATCTAGCCCGGGGGAGGCCAATCCTTCTCCCGGAGAGCTACTGCAGGTGCAGGCTTTTGCTCCAGCCCTGCTCAAGCTAACACACCACATTCTGCTAATCAAAGATGTCAATAAGGCAGCTGATTAGTGGACTCAGGTGTGTTGGAGCAGGGATGGAGTAAAAAACAGTGGGCAAAGTTGGTTGATATGATGCCATCCTTACAACCAGTTTACCAGTTTACAGTTTATCTTGTTTTATTGAAACAATTTCAAATGATTTATTCCACTGGAAAATATGTATTTGTTGTAATATGGTTGTAATTACCTCACACTGATTGAAATGATGTCATTACATCCAGTTTATAACCTTTCAACGAGTTTTGCCCACTGGGAAACCCAACCTAACCTCTTGATGTAAATGTGTCTTTATAGGTAGAATAAACGTGCCGACAACATTTCCCCCTTTCCTACAAGGTCGTGCCCTGCACACATTTTCGTCTGGAGGTTGGGTTGGGGAAGCCTGCATGCCCAGTAGGTCTCCAGCCAGCGGGCTGTCCGGCCCAGGTCTAGCAGTGTCTACAGCCCAGCTATGGTAAAGATCCATGGGGCATCCATGACCATGGTGTTGTGTTGGTTCAGCCATGTTTGAGGCAGCCATGGGTTCTGTAAGCAGGGGGATGTCACCTCTACATGAACCCAGAGTGTTGATGTAAGTGTAAGTGGTCAACATGCATCGCTATTCTGCTCGGGTTGCTGCAGGCATTATCAAGTAACAATACAATCTGAGACAGGCATTACTAGTACATATTAAAACCCTGAGTTTGGATGTTACTGAGTGTGGAGATATTTATGGTTAGCTAGAAGTCATTTTAAATATGTATTTAAATGTAAATATGTTTTGCATCCCACTGTGATTGGTGGGGATCCCTCCTGTCCCAGCCAATCAGATCGCTGTTGCTGCCCTGAAGCAATCCCACAGCCAATGGCGGACATCGACAGAGGAGAGACATGACAGGGGGGGACCAATTAGAACAGTGATTACTGACTTCATCTGGGGGTGGGGGGGGGTAAAAGGTTCTTCTTACAGTGTTGCTTTTACAATTATTTAAAAGCCTCAGAACAGTTAAATAAGAAGTCAATGAAGTCCTCAGATAGATATATTTTTGGGTTGAGTTGTCAACATTTCAAATAATATTACTTAATTGTCTTGTTCGTTCAACTCCTGTTAAAATGTCAAAGTTTGGGCTTGGAGGGTTCGCCTGAAATCTGACAACTCACTGAAAAATATCCCCCATAGCTGTTATGGGTCTGTGCAAGTAATGGCAAATATCAAATATCCACTCAAAAACCCAGAAACAACAACGACAACCTCATACTCACCAAGACATTGTTGGTTATTAATTTTCATGAGAAATATGGACAAATACAGCATCAACTCATGTTCTTCACTGTGTTATAAACAGCTATCAGAAACTATATAAGCCTTAAATTAACATCAAGCTAATATATTATCATTTCTACCAGATGTACTTTTTCACCAGGAATGAAATAGAAATATTGTACTTGGATACTAAGAGCTCAGAGTGTGTGTTTCATAATTCCCTTTATGGTTATTACGATCTATGTTAAAGGTTACATTGTATGTATAATATCTCAATAGGGTGGTAAGAAATCGAACCTGATATGGAAGATAATATATGATGAATCATGAAAACAGACACTGAAGTACGAGAAAGACTTCACCAACAGTTGAACCCATCACTACTACTCCTACGACTACTACTGCTACTACTACAACAACTACTACTACTACTACTACTACTACACTGCTACTACTACTGCTACTACTACTACTATACTGCTAACACTACTACACTGCTGCTGCTACTACTACTACTACACTGCTACTACTACTACTCCTATGACTACTACTGCTACTACTCCTACTACTACTACTACACTACTACTACTACTACACTGCTACTACTACTACTATACTGCTAACACTACTACACTGCTGCTACTACTACTGCTACACTGCTACTACTACTACTACTCCTACGACTACTACTGCTACTACTACAACAACTACTCCTACTACTACACTACTACTACTACTACTACTACTACTACTACTACTATGCTGCTAACACTACTACACTGCTGCTACTACTACTACTACTACACTGCTACTACTACTACTCCTATGACTACTACTGCTACTACTACAACAACTACTCCTACTACTACTACTATACTGCTAACACTATTACACTGCTTCTACTACTACTACTACACTGTTACTACTACTATTACTACACTGATGCTACTACTACTACTACTACTACACTGGTACTAATAATACTAATACTACTAGTAATAATACCACTACAACAAGTACTACTACACTGCTACTACTACTACTACTACTATTACTACTGCTACTGCTACTACTACAACTACCACTACTACTACTACTACTAATGCTACTACTACTACTACTACTGCTGCTGCTACTACTACTACACTGATGCTACTACTACTACTACTACCACTACTACACTGCTACTATTACACTGCTATTACTGCTACTACTGCTACTACTGCTACTACTACTACTACTGCTGCTACTACTACTACTGCTGCTGCTGCTATTACAACTACCACTACTACTACTACTACTACTATTACTACTACTGCTGCTGCTGCTGCTGCTGCTACTACTACTACTACTACTACCACTACTACCACTACTACTATTACTACTACTACTACTACTGCTTCTGCTGCTACTAATACACTGCTACTACTGCTGTGTCTACTAGTACTACTACTACTACTGATACTACAAATATACTGCTACTAGTACTACTACTACTGCTAATACAACTACCACTACTACTATTACTACTACTGCTACTAATACACTGCTACTAATGCTACTGCTGATACTACTACTACTACTACTACTGCTACTACTACCACTACTGCTGCTGCTATTACAACTACCACCACTACTACTGTTACTACTACTACTACTACTACTACTACTACTACTACTACTACTACTACTACTACTACTACTACTACTGCAACAACATCTACTACTACAACTACTTTTGACTTCCCTACTACACAAGCATTGCTACCTACTAACTGAACTAACAGAGAAACCATACTACCAGGGTTGGGATCCATTACATTTCAATTATTTTAATTTAGGTGATTCACTGATATTCAAAACTAGAAAAATCCTTATTGAACACAAATAGGGAGTGAATTGGAAAGGAATTGGCGCCAACCCTATCCCAGCATGGTAGACTGCACTAACACAATGTGTCCCCCAAATGGCACCCTATTCCCTTTACGAAGCACTACTTTATAGTTCACTATAAAGGAAAAAGGATGCAATTTGGGATGAAGCCATTAGTAAGACTGTAGACTACTCTACCACATAATTAATATTCCATAAATTGCAATAAAGTATGGGCCTCAGTTGTCTGGGCCTCGCGATATGTTCACACAAATCAAACCGCACAGTCCCATCAATATGATGAAACCCTCTGGCGTTCAATAACACTGCTCTCTCTTTCGCCACTAACTAACTGTAGGATGACTTACAACAGGCTAGCAGTTAGATTTCACATCCGATCAGTTCCAAATGGCACCCTACTCCTTTTCTAGTGCACAACTTTTGACCAGGATCCACAGGGGACCTGTCAAAAATAGTGCACTATGTAGGGCATAGTGTGACCTTTGGGACACACGCATACTCATACAACACAGCAGACTCCAATGGCAGGCAGGGGAACAACAACACAACCCCAGCTTGTCTGGCTGGTGCTGTCGTTTCTGTAATGTAGAAACAGTCAGACAGACCCACCAACCTGCCATAATATAACTCACACAGAACCTTGTTGAGGCAGATAACTCACCAGGTCTCGGACAATAGGTAAGGTCCTCTTGCGGCGTAAATCTGGCATGCTGTCAATGCCATAAAGAATGCAGCCAGCTCTGTTGGAAGCAGACAGGTTTAAGGCCTATTAATATCATAATAATGCCATGTAGAGGGGGCATTACCAGGCTAAACAGGGGAATGGTGATTTACAAGGGCTGGCTAACACACAAGTCATACCTCAGGCTAGTTTCTCTCCCTACGGGTTTCCCTGCTACCCTGCCTGACCAGAGGGCCCAGGCTAGGGATATTCTGTCTGTCTGTCTGTGTGTGTGTCGCTCTCTCTCTAGCTGTCTGTCTGTCTGTCTGTCTGTCTGTCTGTCTGTCTGTCTGTCTGTCTGTCTGTCTGTCTGTCTGTCTGTCTGTCTGTCTGTCTGTCTGTCTGTCTGTCTGTCTGTCTGTCTGTCTGTCTGTCTGTCTGTCTGTCTGTCTGTCTGTCTGTCTGTCTGTCTGTCTGTCTTATGGTAAGGTAGTGTAGCAGACAGCTTCAGCAAGTGAGAGGAGACACTTGTCAAAACTGACAGGACACTACTGTGAGCTGGCAAGAGCAGCTTTAAATAGCATTGACCATGTGTGTGTGTGTGTGTGTGTGTGTGTGTGTGTGTGTGTGTGTGTGTGTGTGTGTGTGTGTGTGTGTGTGTGTGTGTGTGTGTGTGTGTGTGTGTGTGTGTGTGTGTGTGTGTGTGTGTGTGTGTGTGTGTGTGTGTGTGTGTGTGTGTGTGTGTGTGTGTGTGTGTAATATGTTAATGTAGGAGTCACTGTTCCTGTGCTGAAACAGACTTGTTAATGTTTGTCTGTCTGTCTGTGTGCGTGTGTGTGTGTGTGCATTCATGTGTGTGGTGCAACTAAGTCTCACAGTCTCACGTCAGAATTAGACGTGTTTATGAGAGGCTGGGTGGAGAGAGACTGGGGGAGAGAGGCTGGGGGGAGAGAGACTTGGTGCAGAGAGAGTGGGTGTAGAGAGACTGGGTGTAGAGAGACTGGGAGGAAAGAGACTGGGTGGAGAGTTATTGGGTGGAGAGAGGCTGGGTGGAGAGAGTCTGGATGGAGAGAGAGGCAGGGGAGAGAAACTGGGGAGAGAGGCTGGGGTAGAGAGGTTGGGGTAGAGAAACTGGGGGAGAGACTGGGGGTGAGAGACTGGGGGAGACTGGGGGGGGACTGGGGGAGAGACTTGGGAAGAAAGGCTGGAGGAGAGAGGCTGGGTGTAGAGCGACTGTGGGAGAGAGGCTGGGGGAGAGAGGCTGGGGGAGAGGCTGGGGGAAAGAGAGAGAAGCTCGGCCATGTCAGAGTCAGGACTGGGCTGTGGGAGAGAGGCTGGCTGGAGAGAAAGGGGGACTGAGGAAGACTCTAAAAAAAGCAGTTTACTAGAGTGTGTTGTAGTTTTTGTGACAGGCTTAACAATAGTTTTCTCCTGACAATAACTATCTAGAGCACCCGTCTTGATTTTGGGACACAGCCAATGACTTCCTGGTAAGTAAATACTGTATAACTGCTATAAGTTGCTAGTGCCTCTCTAGTTAAGTATAGGCTAAGTGGAGTGATGTTTGGACTGGCTGTCTGTGGGTGGGGATGGAAGGCCTGAGGGTTCAGGACCAAATTACAGCTCTCCCCCCCAAAGCTCCGATGTGTTAATCAGCTGCCCACAGAGACATTAAACAGTCTGCGAGAGAGAGAAAAAGTTGACGGTGAATAAACTGAATGATCTGAAGAACAAATGTACAAGTTAGGGAGAAGGAATCGAATCAAAACAGTCCTACCAATCTAGAGCAGACCTGACCCAGACCCGACCCAGACCTGACCCAGACACAGACCCAGACCCAGACCCAGACCCAGACCCAGACCCAGACCCAGACCTGACCCAGACCCAGACCCAGACCCCACCCAGACCCAGACCCAGACCCAGACCCAGACCCAGACCCAGACCCAGACCCAGACCCAGACCCGACCCAGACCCAGACCCAGACCTGACCCAGACCCAGACCCGACCTAGACCCAGACCCAGACCCGACCCAGACCCAGACCCAGTCCCAGACCCGACCCAGACCCAGACCCAGACCCAGACCCAGACCCAGACCCGACCCGACCCGACCCGACCCAGACCCAGACCAAGGGTTGGTGTTCTGCTAAAGCAGAATTGTATTTATTTTAACAATATAGTGAGCATCCCAAGTGGCACCCTACACTCTTAGAAAAAAGGCTTTCAAAAGTGTGCTTCGTCTGTTCCGATAGGTGAACCCTTTTTGGTTCCAAGTAGAAGCCTTTCCATGTAAAACCCTTTCTGTGGAAAGAGTTTGACATGGAACCCAAAAGATTTCTACCTGGAACCAAAAAGGGTTCTTCAAATAGTTCTCCTATGGGGACAGCTGATGAAGGCTTTTAGGTTTTAGATAGCACTTTTATCTAAGAATGTATTCCTTGTACAGTGGACTACTTTTGTCGAGGGCCCATATGGCTCTGGTCAAAAGTAGTGCACTATGGAATAGGGTGGCATTTGGGACAACCCCTAGATGCACACCTCTCGTAGAACATTGAAGTGCTTTAATTTACAAATTCAGTTTGTTCATGGACAGAAGATTAACTGTCAAACACCGATTTGAATATAGCTGCTCTCTTGCAGCTGTACAGCTGCATGGGTTGTGGAAAGAAATAACTATTTTAGCTACGCAGACTTTGGGAAACCTTCCATGTTTAGTCGATGCGAATGTCCCAAATGGTCCCCTATTCCCTATATAGTACACTACTTTTGACCAGAGCTAGTAGGTCTCTGATCAAAAGTACTACACTATATAGGAAATAGGGTGCCATTTGGGACAGTCAGAAGACACTCACCCTCCGACAGCCTGTAGGCCCAGTACTTTGGGATCCAGCACATTGAGAGGCTGCAGAGAGAAGAGAAGTACAACATCACACAGCTAAACATACTGTGGCATGGAACCATTCACAAACAGAAGGTGAGGCAACACAAACACACACACACACACACACAGCAAACACACACACACAGCAAACACACACAATGAAAAACAAAAGCCCAATTTGGAAAAGTACTGTCCATCTGGAGGTCAGATCAGGACAGAAGTATTAAAGAAATAAACTACAGAGGGAGGAGAGTTGAAGCAGTGTGTGTGTGTGTGTGTGTGTGTGTGTGTGTGTGTGTGTGTGTGTGTGTGTGTGTGTGTGTGTGTGTGTGTGTGTGTGTGTGTGTGTGTGTGTGTGTGTGTGTGTGTGTGTGTGTGTGTGTGTGTGTGTGTGTGTGTGTGTGTGTGTGTGTGTGTGTGTGTGTGTGTAGGCTAAGTAGAACACAGAGGCAGGGAATGGAGATCCCCCTCAGGGCAAGTTGAAAATGATTCCATTTCAATGTGATTTCCTGAGTTGGTATTCAACACTAAGACAATAGAATGTGTCGTTCGTGGTGCTCAGGGCCACAATTTGTTTTATAACACTTCATCCTCTCTGATCCCTTCCCCACCTAAACACAAACACACACACAAAACAAACATACATTTGGAAATGGACACAAGCACACACAGAATCGATACACACACGTGCACACAGACACACAGATACACACACACAGTACTGAATACAAGACGTTACCACCCAAATCATTCAGAAAAAGAAGGGGTAGAGAGACATAAACAATCAACAGTAAAGGTCCACAAGGCACATGTAGCACTTTCAAATGCAACTATAACATGGTCACACACACGCACCTACGCACGCACGCACACACACACACACACGGATGGAAGGAGGGAAATCATGTGGGTCTACATGAATTTGATTAAACAATGATTTTAAACCTTGTTGTGTGGTGGAGGTTTTTCTGAAACGAGAAAGAAGGAAAGAAGCATAGGAAGTTAGACAGGAGCTTCTTAAACAGTCTGAACTTAGATACAATAATACAATACTATGTGTTTATGTCTCTAAATACTTACAGTATTATGCATGTATAAAGTCCCATAACTAGATACAATACTATGTTGTTTAGTTTGGTCTCTAGCATGAGTTCAGTTCCGACCATACTAGATATAGTACCCGATATAGTACTACATATAGCACTATAAGAACCAGTACTATAGATGTGGTTCAGTTAAGTCTCTGACATGAGTTCAGTTCCTACCAGAATAGATAGAGTACTAGACATAGTACTACATGTAGCACTGTAAGAACCAGTACTATAGATGTTGTTCAGTTAAGTCTCTGACATGAGTTCAGTTCCTACCAGAATAGATAAGAGTACTAGATATAGTACTACATATAGCAATATAAGAACCAGTACTATAGATGTGGTTCAGTTCAGTCTCTTACTACAGTACATAGATACAGCCATATCTGGTGGTAGTCCTGTTCCTATGTTACTAGAGCTTTGTGATTTATGTCTCTAAATGAAAAGCGCTCTACAAATGCAATTTATTATTATTATTATTATCATTATTATTATTATCATTAGCAGGAACGCCAAGGTCGGAGGTTCAATTCCTGCAGGCGTCACAAACGCATAATAAAAATACATGCACTCACTGGAATGGAAATCCCTTTGGATAAAACATCTGCTAAATAAAAGTGGTATATAGGGATAAACATATTTCAGTACTATAGAGATGTTTCAGTACAGTATTTCTTACTTCAGTTTTCCCCAACAAGTTAATACATGCAGAGACAGTCAGTTTGTGCCGGAGGGATAGCAACTGTGAATAGACACACTGTAACACAGTGAAATAATCCAGTTTCTGCCCCATACAATGTACAATAGAAATACCAATGTACAATGTACTGAATTAACTGGAGTCACACCAATGTACAATAGAAATACCAATGTACAATGTACTGAATTAACTAGCGTCATACCAATATACCATGTACTATATGGAGGAATGACAATACACTAATACATGGACTGATACTGTAAGTTATTTAGCAGGTGTGATCTCTGAAATTCTGTTAGACATGGTGTTGATGATAGTGTTTTTAATAATGCAGTGCACTGCATATTTAACTGACAGAAAATGATTGGCGGTTGACAGCGGTACTCTAACCCAATGATAACTTTTATGCCTCTCCATAACCCTAAAGTAAACTACAAACTTCCTTTCAATAAACAGGGCTACACCGGACAGTGTCCTACGTGTTGAACCGTTGATGATAATGTTGCAGTCTTAAAGAGATAGCGCTACACAGTGTAATGACTTCACTATTGATCTGCCACTGATAAGTGTCAGCATAATCAAGATCAAATACTGCCACGCATAAAAAACAACACTCGGTGATATACTAGGACTAAGTCCTACAGCAACATTGACAGAGAGGTAGTGATACATTGTTGCATCCCATTGTCACCCTATTTCCTATATTGTGCACTGCTTTTGGTCAGGGCCCATAGGTGCCAATTGGGATGCAGTCACCGTGTGAACTAGCATTGTTTACAGAAGGCAGGTCAGCGCTAGCTGCCACTTAGAGATCTCTGTCATCACCGTACAAGGAAACCCCAGACTCTGAACACACTATCTAACTATAGATCAGGAAAGAGTTCAAACATAACAATGGAAATACCATGGAAACGCCACACACTTGTCCCTCGTGGGGGATAGATCAAAAATGTCCTCATTGCCGCCCATCAAAGTCAGCCTATACATTTAAGCTATTGTTTAATTAAGAGTATTTCACACTATGTTGGTAAAAATGCACATACAATGTGTGTCAACTCCATTACATGTTAATGTCATTGTCACCAATCAACTAAATTACATATAAAAATGACTGCAAATACCACCACCAATTTCTATATGGCTAGCTTATCGAAACGGGAGTCAGCATTTAGCATATTGTTTTTCTAAACCTGAAAGGACAACTTTTAAATATTAAGCGGCATGCAAATCTGATTGTATCAACCACATTGTGGGCCTGTTAGAACACATAAATCATTACAGATTTGACTTATATCCACTTTGTTAAATCATCTTTTTTTGAATGGGTGCCAATGACAGCATCCTTGTTCTATCCCCCATGGTCTGCCTACCATTGATCTCTTCAGCACATGTATAGAATACATTTTGAAACAACCTGCTAGCCCCAACACTGGCCTCAATGTACCTCTTTAGCCATGTTAAGATCAGTGAAGCTACTATGATAGGTACAGCTACTGTAACATAGGAAAAACTCATGCAGATCTGCCAAGTATACAGGTACAGCTAAGATAAAGTAGGTGCAGCAAATCTAGATTCAGCTAAAATACAATTTGTCTAGCAGCAAATCTGGAAACATAGCACAGCTAGCATAGGTACAGCTAAGATGCAGGAAATCTAGGTGCCACTCAAAGCTAAGGCAAATCTGGGTAAGTTCTAGCAAGGTCCAGCTGTGCCACTGAGACACGTAATACAAAGACGTTTTAAAATGTTTAAAAAAATACCCACTTAAATCACTGGAAAGGAAACAAAACATAATCGATTTCAAAGAGGAAAGCTGGTTATGTTGTCAGCAACCTCATGGAGATAACACTAAATCAAGCTAGTCAGATGCAGAGGAACACTTATGGTCACACAGGGCATTGATCCGTAGTCAGTGAAGCAACTAGCCTGCTGCAAGCTAACAGTTTAACTAGGAGGCAAGCTGCAAGCTAACCATCACCAAGCACGACCCCTCCAAACACCTATAATTGTATTCGTTACGTACACAGTTTACAGCAGGCATAAAGGACGCAGTGAAATGCTTGCATACTAGCCTCAACTTTGCAGTACAATGTCAATAACAATCTAAAGTCACTAAAAAATAGTGACTTAAGTAATTAGAGTAAAGTAACATGCATAGTAATAAAACAGATATGTACATAATAGGATATTGATCCAAAGTCAGTGAAGCAGCTAGCCTGCTGCGAGCTAACAGTTTAACTAGGAGGCCTGCAAGCTAACCATCAACAAGCACTGACCCTCCCTTGCAAGCTAACAATACAGTATGACCAGTAGCTAGCCTTCTGCAGGCTAACAATACAGTATGACCAGCAGCTAGCCTTGATGCAGGCTAACAATACAGTATGACCAGCAGCTAGCCTTCTGCAGGCTAACAATACCGTATGACCAGCAGCTAGCCTTGATGCAGGCTAACAATACAGTATGACCAGCAGCTAGCCTTGATGCAGGCTAACAATACAGTATAACTAGCAGCTAGCCCTCTGAAAGCTAACAATACAGTATGCCCAGCAGCTAGCCTTCTGCAGGCTAACAATGCAGTATGACCAGCAGCTAGCTTTGATGCAGGCTAACAATACAGTATAACTAGTAGCTAGCCCTCTGAAAGCTAACAATACAGTATGCCCACCAGCTAGCCTTCTGCAGGCTAACAATGCAGTATGACCAGCAGCTAGCTTTGATGCAGGCTAACAATACAGTATAACTAGTAGCTAGCCCTCTGAAGGCTAACAATACAGTATAACTAGCAGCTAGCCTTCTGCAGGCAAACAATATAACCAGAAGATAGCTTTCCTGGTAACAATACATAATGACCAGCAGCTAGCCTTCTGCAGGCTAACAATACAGTATGACCAGCAGCTAGCCTTCCGTAGGCAAACAATATAACCAGAAGATAGCTTTCCTGGTAACAATACATAATGGCCAGCAGCCAGCCATCTTCAGGCTAACAATATAACCAGAAGCTAGCCATCTTCAGGCTAACAATATAACCAGAAGCTAGCCGTCTTCAGGCTAACAATATAACCAGAAGCTAGCCGGCTTCAGGCTAGTAATATAATCAGGTGCTGAAGCGCTTCCCATAAGGAGCCTTATGTTTTGGCCAAATTCTCCATCCCACACCCGCACAATTCCAGTCATAGATTTAAAGGCATTGGATTGGTTTAAAAATTGGCTGGAGGGAGTCCATGATGGGAAGTGTGCAATTCCACACTTCGTAATAGTCTTCTGCAGGCTGACAATATAACCAGGTAGGCCTACTGACCCTTCCCACCAGGGTCTGTGAGGCTGGGCCTCAATACCAACACACAAATAATTAGAAAAAGTAACAGAGAGAGGGGTGAGAGGGGGGAACTAGAGGAGTAGAGGAAGAGAGAGAAGGGAGCGAGTGGAGAGAAAGAGAGAAGAGGGAAGTGAGAGAGAGGAATAAGAGAAGGAAAAGAGGGAGAGAAGAGAGTCATCTCATGACTCATCACACGTTCTCAAACTGAAGACATTTAACATAATAATGATATTACAGAAACCATGATAAAGCAATGAAACAGATTCAGTGTACCATTGCATTAGTTATCACTGGCGTACCGGACACCACCTTGTGGGACCTCCTGCACAAGGCAGGAGGTCCCACAAGCTCTGGGGACCATTGCACCTGTCATCGATGTCACTTTGACAGTAACCCTGCCAAAATGAATTCATCAACCTTTTAATTTCCATATGTACTAGGAAGCTATGTGTTTGTTTCTTGTGCTTCAGGAATGTGACTGAAAAAGGGCCTCAGGCCTTGAAAAGAAAACATTTAACTGACTGCAAATATAAGGGGATATCAGTGAACAAATGTTGTGGTCAAGGCTACTACGGTGCCAGCGTAATGAGTGGAGCTTACTCAGGTGTTCAAAAGCTCCTTTCAGACCGACAGCCTAATGCTTCTTAGTAGTTCTTTATGAGTTTTAGCTTAGAAAACAATCTCTCCGCAGTAGTAACAGTTACAGGGATAGTAAAAACAGCATGATTGCCATAGCAACATCAGGTAAACTGCAGGGGGAGTGGTGCTTCAAATACAGCAGTTCTGCAACAGCTTTAATTGAGCCTCTCATTATCCTTAATTGCCGGCCTCAACACGTTATGAAAAGAGATTTACTGCGTAAGAAGCTCTGGGGACGGGTCATCTGGATACTGGACAGAGATTTACTGCGTAAGAAGCTCTGGGGACGGGTCATCTGGATACTGGACAGAGATTTACTGCGTAAGAAGCTCTGGGGACGGGTCATCTGGATACTGGACAGAGATTTACTGCGTAAGAAGCTCTGGGGACGGGTCATCTGGATACTGGACAGAGATTTACTGCGTAAGAAGCTCTGGGGACAGGTCATCTGGATACTGGACAGAGATTTACTGCGTAAGAAGCTCTGGGGACGGGTCATCTGGATACTGGACAGAGATTTACTGCGTAAGAAGCTCTGGGGACGGGTCATCTGGATACTGGACAGAGATTTACTGCGTAAGAAGCTCTGGGGACGGGTCATCTGGATACTGGACAGAGATTTACTGCGTAAGAAGCTCTGGGGACGGGTCATCTGGATACTGGACAGAGATTTACTGCGTAAGAAGCTCTGGGGACGGGTCATCTGGATACTGGACAGAGATTTACTGCGTAAGAAGCTCTGGGGACGGGTCATCTGGATACTGGACAGAGATTTACTGCGTAAGAAGCTCTGGGGATGGGTCATCTGGATACTGGACAGAGATTTACTGCGTAAGAAGCTCTGGGGACGGGTCATCTGGATACTGGACAGAGATTTACTGCGTAAGAAGCTCTGGGGACAGGTCATCTGGATACTGGACAGGCAATAAATTGCCAGATGCAAACAAATTATGTCTTTAGCAGACAACAGTTCTTGAGGGCTTGAAGAAAAAAAGCGGTTTTCGCTTTCATTTATACTGCATTTGAGTTGTGGGGTTTCAATATCAACAGTCCCTTATCTCTGGTATATCTTGAAATGCATCATTCAAGACTAAGTTTAAATTGTGTGCAACACAATGGAAATGCAGAATAATGGAAAATGTCTCAGGAAAGACTGTCTAGGTTGGCAATACTCAGTATGGAAAACAGTCCACTACCTGGACTTACAGGTAAAAACATTTGCACACAAATAAGGAGGACTTCAGGAGATCAGGGCAGTGTTTCAAGTTGGATTTCATATGATTTAATTAAATTTACTTTGAATATTGCAGCCCATTGGTGTAGGCTATTAGCCAGACAAAAGTTAACCAATAAATAGTGGCTGAATTTATCCTCAAGTCGACTTATTTTTTCCTCATTGTTAGGTTATTTTATGTGTCATTTGTATAAAATATTTTGTATAAATAGCAGCTAAATATGGTATTTAGCAATAGACAGTACACTGCATAAGGAAACAGTCCCTAGTAAGCTAGTGTTTTAAGGGTAATTGACTGTATTATTTGGCAATAATAGGCTGGTTTTACGCACAACTACTTTCTATCCAAGCTGGGAGAAAGCGCGAGGACGGCTCATGTCCTGCAGGTTCAAGTAGCATATACAGGATAGTTATATTGGTAGCTGATTAATATGCTGTGGCATCACACATTTATCTTATAATCTGAAATGTTAGAATTTCCAAATGTAATTACTGAACAAGTAATAACATTATTTCCACCAGCCAGCAGTCTAAAAATGGCAGCATTGCGATACCATGCGACAACATGCATAGCTTTGTGAAATGTTAGGTTTAACATGAGAAAATGAAGGGGGGGGGCAACTCCGATCTTGCAGGGGGTCCAGAGAAACTGTGTTATGCCAGTGCTAGTTATGGACAGTAGTCTGGTACGCCCTGTCAGCCTGAATGCTTGTAGGATCTGTGGAGTGGTCGTACATGGCAGAAGTAGTGGATATGTCCATAAATCTGTAGCTACTAGAAATTCAAGTGGGTGCTGCCCAGAATCAGTGGTTTCCCATAGGCTGCAGCACCCAAACTCTCTGCATCATGTAACACCATCACTAAAGGAGTCCAATTGCATTTGGAATGCTTCCTCTTGTGTTGTGGCTGTGGCATACAGAGGCAGGGAGACGGACTCAATGCCTCAGCCATTTCCAGTGAGAGAGAAAGACAAAGTCAACGCTATACAGTCATTTTCCGGGAAGGGAGAGAGAGGGACTCAGAACTACAGCCATTTTCAAGGAGGGAGGAAGACGCTCCACGTTAGCTCAGAATCTCTGTTGATAATCCCTCCCACAGCCTAAACCACTGGAACGTCTGCTGCCAGGGACAGACTGGGACCAGAAATCCAAACATACCAGGCAATTTTTACCTTGAGGCCCCCATTATTAGCCAAATAATAATAATTCTGCGCATAAAAACCCAATTTAGACTGGCCAACTTGACTATAGATGGATCGGCCCATCTAGCATTTGCCTGACCGTCCTATGGCTAGTTCGTTTCTGACTACTGCAGATCTGGAGCCAGGGCAGAGCCACAGAGCCAGTCAACTGAGAGTATTGGTATTTGAACAGCAATCTAGACCCAGAGTTAGTAGGACCCCATCACAACAATTAACATAACAACACAACTCCCTCTCTATTGCTTTCCTTTTTAATGCCACTTTATTTACATCTTTTATATATAGACGCTTATAGAATGTGGCACAGTGTGCCAGGACCAAGGTCTGTCTTTCTCTGCCTCTCCCAGGAGAAACCATCCGCAGCCAACAGTGGCAGCAGTAGTAGTAGAAAGAGGCTACAGTACACTACAGTACACTACCATACAAAACTCATATAAATATTTTAAGCAAGGCTGACCTGGTTAGAGAATGCCCTTGGGAGCTCAAATTAGCATCTCAATACAGTAATGGCAGCTGTAACACTAACACCAACAATAGCAGTGTTAGTAGCAATAGCTGTAGCTGTAAGTAGCTGTAGCTGTATTCAGTATAGTACAGTATAGTCGTAGCTGTAGAAATAAAAATAGATTAGGCTCTAGCAATTGCTAAATACATTTTAATTACCAATATAAATAGATGTAGCAATGACAATATAACTAGAAACAGAATTAGCAATAGCAATAGAATAAACAATAGCAAAATAACTAGCAAAAGCAAAATAACTATCAATAGCAAAATAACAAGTAATAACAACAGCAGCAGCATTAGCTGTAGCTGTAGCCACATCTGAACTGGGCAAAATACTAATCTAATACTAATACTAATACTAATACTTTACAATGCTTGAAGTGTGTTTGTTTTAGCTTGCCTGGTAATGAAACGAATTACCAAGGAATAGTGCCCAAGTGCAAAGTATTGCTTAAAGATCTGCTTAAAGATCAAGCCTTTGAAAATATGTACTGTATGTATTTATATTTAATATAATGTATCTATAATAAAGGGGTATGTTGTGTCCTACATACCTTACATAATATATAGGTGTGAGTATGCTGTATCCATTAGCCTATACTGTATATTTCATTTAGTGTGAGTTCGTTGTATCCAATACACTGTGTACATGATCTACTGCTGTAACTGTGAATGCGTGTGTGTGTGTGTGTGTGTGTGTGCGTGCGTGTGTGTGCGTATGCTGTGCTGTGAGTGTAGCCGTGCACTATAGCTGCTACCACATGTAGGTCAAGCTCCATAGCTCTGATTTAAAAACCTTTCTTCATTCCACTTAAAACAGTTCATTGTTTGCTTCACTAAATGTCACGCCCTGGCTTTAGTATTCTGTGTTTTCTTTATTATGTTGGTTAGGCCAGGGTGTGACATGGGTGATTTATGTGTCTTGTTTTGTCTAGGGGTTTTGTAGTCTATGCGGTTGTGTTCAGTTGAGTGTTCTAGGTAAGTCTATGGTTGCCTGGAGTGGTTCTCAATTAGAGGCGGGTGTTTATCGTGTCCTCCTCCCAGAGCGCTAAGAACCTTGGCGTGATCCTGGACAACACCCTGTCGTTCTCAACTAACATCAAGGCGGTGGCCCGTTCCTGTAGGTTCATGCTCTACAACATCCGCAGAGTACGACCCTGCCTCACACAGGAAGCGGCGCAGGTCCTAATCCAGGCACTTGTCATCTCCCGTCTGGATTACTGCAACTCGCTGTTGGCTGGGCTCCCTGCCTGTGCCATTAAACCCCTACAACTCATCCAGAACGCCGCAGCCCGTCTGGTGTTCAACCTTCCCAAGTTCTCTCACGTCACCCCGCTCCTCGGCTCTCTCCACTGGCTTCCAGTTGAAGCTCGCATCCGCTACAAGACCATGGTGCTTGCCTACGGAGCTGTGAGGGGAACGGCACCTCAGTACCTCCAGGCTCTGATCAGGCCCTACACCCAAACAAGGGCACTGCGTTCATCCACCTCTGGCCTGCTCGCCTCCCTACCACTGAGGAAGTACAGTTCCCGCTCAGCCCAGTCTAAACTGTTCGCTGCTCTGGCCCCCCAATGGTGGAACAAACTCCCTCACGACGCCAGGACAGCGGAGTCAATCACCACCTTCCGGAGACACCTGAAACCCCACCTCTTTAAGGAATACCTAGGATAGGATAAGTAATCCTTCTCACCCCCCTTTAAGATTTAGATGCACTATTGTAAAGTGACTGTTCCACTGGATGTCATAAGGTGAATGCACCAATCTGTAAGTCGCTCTGGATAAGAGCGTCTGCTAAATGACTTAAATGTAAATGTAATGTAAATATCGTTGTCTCTGATTGGGAACCATATTTAGGCAGCCATATTCTTTAGGTATCGTGTGGGTGATTGTTCCTGTCTCTGTGTTTTGCACCAGTTACGGTTTTTCCATGTTTTCTTATTTTGTATAGTGTTCACGTTTTCATCTTTCATTAAATATGTTTATAAATAACCACGCTGCATTTTGGTCCTCCTCTCCTTCCCAGGAAGAAAACCGTTACACTAAATCAATAATAACCACTTATACAGACCGAGAAATCATTTTTCTTTGGCCTTATGTTTGTCTGATTAAGCTTGCGGTTTAGTCTGCAAACCTGAGCTACAGAAAAAAGCATTATTCCAGTAAGTTTAATCAGATTCATTAAATCATGTTTTTTTGAGGTGTAACAAAACAAATCTAATATTCACTTTAATCAAAATGAGCATTTTTAAGCAAAATAATAATATAATTTCAGCAGGTTTCATGAGATTCCAGCCATAGTCTGAGGTATATTGGCTGATTCATTTAGCAGATCCCAAAGGGGAAATGTAATAGCAGAGCAATAAGACAAATCATATTTTGACATTATTATCAAACTCTTAAAAGTGGGTCAATGTTCCACTAAAAGCATTGACGGAATTCACAAGAATAGACCTAGTTCACTAAATGGAAAGGGTAATGTGGTGAATAGACCTAGTTCACTAAATGGAAAGGGTAATGTGGTGAATAGACCTAGTTCACTAAATGGAAAGGGTAATGTGGAGAATAGACCTAGTTCACTAAATGGAAAGGGTAATGTGGAGAATAGACCTAGTTCACTAAATGGAAAGGGTAATGTGGAGAATAGACCTAGTTCACTAAATGGAAAGGGTAATGTGGAGAATAGACCTATATTCACTAAATGGAAAGGGTAATATGGAGAATAGACCTAGTTCACTAAATGGAAAGGGTAATGTGGTGAATAGACCTAGTTCACTAAATGGAAAGGGTAATGTGGAGAATAGACCTAGTTCACTAAATGGAAAGGGTAATGTGGAGAATAGACCTAGTTCACTAAATGGAAAGGGTAATGTGGAGAATAGACCTAGTTCACTAAATGGAAAGGGTAATATGGAGAATAGACCTTGTTCACTAAATGGAAAGGGTAATGTGGAGAATAGACCTTGTTCACTAAATGGAAAGGGTAATGTGGAGAATAGACCTAGTTCACTAAATGGAAAGGGTAATATGGAGAATAGACCTTGTTCACTAAATGGAAAGGGTAATGTGGTGAATAGACCTAGTTCACTAAATGGAAAGGGTAATGTGGTGAATAGACCTAGTTCACTAAATGGAAAGGGTAATGTGGAGAATAGACCTAGTTCACTCAATGGAAAGGGTAATGTGGCTCCGGGCATGGTAAACACACACCACTTGAATTTAAGGTTCAGTTTTAAGTTAATATTTCTAAGCTGTCAGAAACAGTGAGTTCTATTGCTTTCATTGTCCGAATATCCCTGATGGTCGATGGTAATTGGATGGAATCCATGTTGTTCGAGTCTGCGCTAATCTGATTGCATTGTTCCCTGGAACATGGGTGTTGTACCGTTTTAGAACCATAAAATGTTCATGAGGAAGAGACATACTCACTAAAATCAGACAACTCACCAACTGAAAAAAGCCGCTTGTATTCTAAAATAAAAATCCATCAGTTTAAGTCAGCTATAAAGTGCTGCACCACAAGGATTATGTTATACATACCTCTAACCCTGACACTAACCTTGCCCACCTTCAAAGAAAACAGTCATCCCTTCATATTAGCATCAAGCACAAAATCAATGACCAATTCCAGAAGATGCCAGGAGCAAATCAAACAGTCAAAGTCAACCTAAAAGTCCCCGAAATCCCAACACCGGTGGAACAGATGCTGGGGGTTTCCAGGAGCTCATACATATTCCACTACAGGCTTCAGTCTGATCCTCAAGGATTCTCTTCCAAAGACATGTTCAACTGACACCAATCATTCCACATCTCCGATAAATGTCTGTGTTCAAATGTCATGGATAAAAGATAGTACACAAACATATCTATTTTATAGTGCATACTTTACATGCTACTGTACTGTTAACTGTATGATACATACCATAATTTGAACCATATGACCTGAACTGAGTAAAACTTTCTGCACTACACTGGTACAATGACAAAGATGAGTAAAGAGAGAAGACAAAGTGTAGCAGCCTTGTCCCAGATCTGTTTGTGCTGTCTTTCCAGATCCAATGGTCACACTTGGCATGACAACTACCATAGCAGTTGGTTATACAGTGTGAACCAGATCAGGTTGTAATGTGTAGTAAAGTGAAGTAAAGTGTAGTGTAGTAAAGTGAAGTAAAATGTAGTAAAGAGAAGATATAGCTACCTCCAGCCAGGATCTGCTGCTGCAGCTCATCCATCTGCTTCCTGTAGGCCCTCAGCGCAGCCTCCTTAAATGTGGGACGGATTCGCTTTTTGGGTGGAGCCTCTGCAGGCATCTCGTCCTTCTCCGGAATGTTTTTGTTCTCATCCTCTAGGTTTTCCGTCCTCTCCGACACAGACGCTTCGGAGGCCTCCTCCATCTCATCCCCCTCTTCCATGTCCTCCATTAACTCCTCTTCCTCCTCCTCCTCCTCCTCCTCTTCTTCCTCCTCGTCAGGCTCCTCCACCTCGACATACTCCACCATGGCCTCATACTCTGCTGTGTCCTCTGCCGTGTCCCCCGTCATGGCATCATCAACGTAATCCTCACTGTACTCTTCGTCGTAATGCTCGTCCAGACTACAGTCATACTCCAGAACGACTGCAGCCTCCTGGGTGGCCTCAACTTCATCAGAGTCCTCGTAATCCTGGGTGGTAGCCTCATAGTCCTCAGAGACATAATCCTGAGAGGCATCAGGATCATAATCCAGTATGGGCTCCTCAAACTCCTCTGTCTCTTCTGTGTCGTTGGCATTGGACCGGTTCTCCAGGTTGGCCAGGACCTGCTCCATCACCCCGACATAGGCAGTCTCGTTGTCCACCAGCTGGTCACCAGCGGTAGCCTCATCTTCATCTTCAGCCTTGTAGACGAAGGAATCGGTGTAGACGTCTGAGTCGATGGTGGTGCTGGAGTCGTTGGCCGTGGAGGTGGACAGTGTGCAGAACCGGCCCATGAAGGAGCCTGAGTCTGGGGGTGGCTCTGGGGGAGCGGCACTAGGTGGAGGGCCTGACTTCCACACCACCTCCAGGGCTGATTTTGCCTTCTTCAAGGTGGAGCCGAACCCAAAGCTGAAGGATGGAGCTTTGTCGGTGAGATCGATGCTGAGGCGGCTGCTCCAGGACTTGGGCACCTCCTCTACAACTTTCTCGGACCGGATCTCGCTCTGGCTACGGTACATGGTGGATGATTTGGTCTGGCTCGGTTGGAAGCTGTGTTTGACATCAAGCTCAGGGAATGTTTGGGTGGATAGTTCAGGGGCTTCTTTAGCTGCCATTTTAGGAAGTGTGTTAGATGCCCCTTTAGGGACCATTTTAGGTGTCTCTTTTGTACACGTTTTAGAAGTGTCTTTGGGAGGTGTTTTCACAGCCTCTTTTGGACTTGTTTTAGGAGTGTCTTTGGGAAGTATTTTCACAGCCTCTTTTGGACTTGTTTTAGGAGTGTCTTTGGGAAGTATTTTCACAGCCTCTTTTGGACTTGTTTTGGGAGTGTCTTTCGGACTTGTTTTGGGAGTTTCTTTTGGGCTTGTTTTGGGAGTGTCTTTCAGAGGTGTTTTAGGAGCCTCTGTATGAATAGCTTTAACAATTTCTTTAGGAGGTGTTTTAACATTCTCTTTAGGAATAATTTTAGCTGTTTCTCTTAGTTTAATAGTTTTAGCAGCTTCTTCAGCAATTGATTTAGCAACCTCTTTTACCGGTTTAGAAGTCACTTTATAAATAGTGTTAGAAACCTCTTTAGGAATAGTTTTAGCAACCTCTTTAGGAATGGTTTTAGCAACCTCTTTAGGAATAATTTTAGCAACCTCTTTAGGAATTGTTTTAGCAACCTCTTTAGGAATAGTCTTTGCAATCTCTTTAGGAACAGTTTTAGCTAACTCTTTAGGAATAGTCTTAGCAATCTCTTTAGGAACAGTTTTAGCTAACTCTTTAGGAGGTGTTTTAGCTTTAGGAGCTGCTTTAGGAGTTTCTTTAGGAAGTGTTTTCGCAGTCTCTTTAGCTGTAGGCTTATGGACAGGTGGTGTTACAACAGTTTCTTTCGCTACGATAGGGGCTGTATAAAGAGTAGTGGGGGGAGCACTACCCAGCCGGGCACTCTCTAGTTGGGTGATCTCCAGTGGGGCAGTGTCCAAGAGGGTGCTTTCCACCATATCCAACATGAAAGTCTCCTCCCCTTCAAATGCCAGGTCCACCTCCTGACATTTGGTGATGTTCTCAGGGAAGCCAGGGATGGCAGCTGGGTCAAAGGGGCTGCTGACCTCAGACACCAGGTTCTGCTCTGTGGAAGCGTCCAGCCCGGAGTCTGCTCCCTGCTCCAGGTGAGGCCAGTCCTTCCATGGGGAGAGGTCTCCCTGCAGAGACAGCTGTGAGCCGCTGTAATGGCTCCTATCCCCAGACATGCAGACCAGCCCATTGCTCACCCCACTGTCAATGGTCTCTGTGGTCTCGGCCTCGTTTGGTTCGGTGTACGGAGGGTTCTCCTGGCTGAGAGTCTGGCTGGCATACCATGATGACGCCATGTCCTCCTGCTTCCTCTGCCACAGCTCCTGGTCTGAGGAGGATAGTAGAGAGCTGCCATTGGGCCGGCTGAAGTACTGGCTCTCTGAGAAGTCTTCAGAGTAGGACTGGCAGAGCTTGGAGCAGTCAGACTCGGAGCGGCTGAGCTTGGGGGTGGAGTAGTCGCTCTGAGAAAGCCAGCCGGGGGTGAGGTCACCATAGTAGGGCTTGGAGGCTTTGTCAGACTCATCATAGGAGTCATCAGCGTAGTGAACTGAGGCAGAGTAGCCTGCCTCATCCGCAGACCGGCTACCGTGCTCATGGTGACCGTGCCTCTTTTTATCTGCTTTATGTTTGTGAACGGGCTTAGACACCACCATTGCATATTTGTTCCTGTTTAGTTCGTCTAGCTCCTTGTCACTGTCCATAGAGTCCCAGTCATCACTCTCAGCTTTGTCCTTGGCTGAGGCCTTAATGTCCATGCTCTCGTAGGTTTGAGAAGAGGACATTTCTCCTTTATCTTTCTTTTCCTTCACATCATGAGTCGTTAAGCTATCAGTGGATACAGATATACCAGTCCCCTTCAGTTTGTAGCATTTTTTCAAAACTAAATCTCTATCTGAGGGGGTTGAGAATATTACAATAATAGGCCTAGGTTTTGCATTGGAACATTCTCTTTGTTGCCCTAACCGATGGGCTAGCTCTATTTTAAGTGTTTTATGTGCTTCAGCAAATCCCATTTTGTCCTTTAGAATGTGATAGATGAGACTCTCAGTTTTCTCCAGCTTCTCCTCAGGGACGTTTATGAACCTCAGGCTGGCCTTGTTGGCCTGGTGGCTGACCTGCTTGATGTAGTCGTGGATGTCTCGCGTCTCTCTCCGGGACTGGACAAAGCCAGTACGCAGTTGTTCGATCTCGGTCTGCACCACCTCCACGCTGGAGGAGATCTCGTCGATGGAGTTCTTCAGGGCATTGACGTGTCCCCTGAGCTCTGAAAGCTCTGTCTCAATCTGGCTGATGCCCTGCAGCTCCTTAAAGATCATCTCCATCACATCCTGGGTTTGGTTGATGCAGCCTGTAGAGCTGGAGCCGGCTTCTAAGGCAGAGGTCGATTTCTGCTGCCTCCCAGCCCGGTCCAGGGACTTGCTCCGGATACCCAGGGTCTTCCTCCAGTTGCTCACCTCGGAGTCCGAAGACACGCACTCCTGACTCTTTTTCCATTTCCTCAGCTTGCGTAGCGCGCCAAGTCGGAGAGTGTGCAGACTTGAGCGCTCCACCCTCTCACCCTCTGAGCTGCCATCGGAGGGCGCCAGACTAATGAGGCTCTTCCTATTCCGTCTCACTGGCATGGTGTGAGATTTCTGCTCATCGAATCTAAGCACAGGTTTGGCCTCGCTCAGGGAGTCAGAGTATTCGCTATTGATGGAGAGGATCTCCTGGAAGATACTCTCATTATTGTTCAGCAGAAGAGTGTTTTTCGGGAGTCCATTCGCTATCGCTACACGGTAACTGAAAGTCGGTGAGAGAGATGAGCAGTCGTTTTTTCCGTCGTCTAATTCAAGAGAGATGTTACGCGCTGAAGAGCATTTGCTGATATTTTTCACTGTGGTTTTCAGAGTGGTAGAGAGTGTCGGCGTCAGGTTACCTTGCTCACGCAAATCAGTGGTGGTCAATTTGGGCTCTTTATTGTCGCTACTCTCTTTCTTCTTTGTGGGATTCGCCAATTTCTTTGTAAACATTCCTTTGCAAATCTTCACGATGTAAGATGATAGGGTCTGGAGCAGGGCAGAAACCATGGAAGGCAATGCTTTGAGAGATGTCTATTAAAGATGTAGTGGAGCAGTCCTGCTCGGACTGAGGAGCCAGCGGTGGAGGAGCCAGCGGGAAAGGAGCCAGCCGTGGTGTTGGTGGAGGAGGGGGAGGAGGAGGAGGGATGGTGGAGGGAGCGTCAACCCCCGGGAGGACACAACTCTGACAGGCCTGCGTAGATGAGCTTGTGTCAAAACTCCAACTCTGTATATCCGAGTGGTGGACGGGAATCACTGTGAAATCCACTGGCTCTCCACAGGACCAGACTCATTGCTCTGAAAAAAGAGAGAAACAATAGGAACTGTTCGTAAAGGCATAGAAGAAAGATACTGTAGCATATAGATACCATAACAGAGATACTCTAGCACAGATACTATAACACATTGGAACTATAGAAAACATGTACTATCGGACATACATAATTTAGCACAGTGATACTCTAGCACACAGACACTCCAGCAAACACAGATATACTAGTACACAGATATACTAGCACACAGAAATATAAGCACACAGATATACTAGCATACAGACATACTAGCACACAGATATACTAGTACACAGATATACTAGCACACAGATATACTACCACACAGAGATACTAGAAGACACATATACTAGCACACAGAAATACTAGCACACAGATATACTAGCATACAGACATACTAGCACACAGATATACTAGTACACAGATATACTAGCACACAGATAAACTAGCAAACAGAGATACTAGCAGACACATATATCAGCACACAGAAATACTAGCATACAGAGATACTAGCACACAGATATACTAGCACACAGATATGCAAGCACACAGAGATACTAGCACACAGATATACTAGCACACAGAGATACTAGCAGACAGATATACTAGCACACAGAAATACTAGCACACAGATATACTAGCATACAGACATACTAGCACACAGATATACTAGTACACAGATATACTAGCACACAGATATACTAGCACACAGAGATACTAGCACACACTAGCAGACATATATACTAGCATACAGAGATACTAGCACACAGGGATACTAGCAGACAGATATACTAGCAGACAGAGATACTAGCACACAGATATACTAGCACACAGATATGCAAGCACACAGAGATACTAGCACACAGATATACTAGCACACAGAGATACTAGCACACACTAGCAGACATATATACTAGCATACAGAGATACTAGCATACAGATATACTAGCACACAGATATACTAGCACACAAAAATACTGGCACACATATATACTAGCATACAGACATACTAGCACACAGAGATACTAGCAGACTGATATACTAGCAGACAGAGATACTAGCACACAGATATACTAGCACACAGATATGCAAGCACACAGAGATACTAGCACACAGATATACTAGCACACAGAGATACTAGCACACACTAGCAGACATATATACTAGCATACAGAGATACTAGCATACAGATCTACTAGCACACAGATATACTAGCACACAAAAATACTGGCACACATATATACTAGCATACAGAGATACTAGCACACAGAGATACTAGCACACAGAGATACTAGCACACAGATATGCTAGCACACAGATATACTAGCACACAGAGATACTAGCATACAGAGATACTAGCACACAGATATGCTAGGACACAGATACTTTATCATCAGATAATATAGCACACAGAGATAGTAGGATTGCACAAAGCAAGAAAACAGCAATGCTCTTATCATGAAGACGGATTCATCTGATGTCATTGAGGTGAAACCCTGCGCAGTGAGCCACACACAAAAATCCATAATATCTACAGTTTCACACTGGGGAAATCGTCACAGGCTCACTGTGGACCATCAAAGACTGTAGTAGGATGGGATTCACACAATCCACAACCAATGAGTATGCTTGATTTAATTTGGGTAAAATAATGTAAGAGGCCCATGCATCACAATAAAAATACATTTAAGTGAACTGTCCACCATTAGAATCTTCTGCTAGTGCTTTTATGGTGTGTGTGTGTGTGTGTGTGTGTGTGTGTGTGTGTGTGTGTGTGTGTGTGTGTGTGTGTGTGTGTGTGTGTGTGTGTGTGTGTGTGTGTGTGTGTGTGTGTGTGTGTGTGTGTGTGTGTGTGTGTGTGTGTGTGTGTGTGTGTGTGTGTGTGTGTGTGTGTGGATTTCTCACTGTCAATAGAGCCAATGGCCACATTGATATGCATCCTTTTTACAGCAGGAGGCAGGCTATAATTACTGCAGTAGTTAAAATGCTCTGATACACCACCTCACACACACACACACCACACACACATACACATCATAATGCTCCTACATACAATGTCCCCACATACTGCTGTGGAGGCCCGGCTCTCTTGCTTGCCGGATGTAAATACACAATTACACTCTCACCACGCTAACTAGCTATATTTTATTCATCTCAAATTAGAGACTCAGTGAAATGAGTGGGTCTGAACCCAGTGACTGGGTCTAGATAGTACTGAGTATGCATGGTTTTAATGTGTTCAATATAGTAACGTCATTACTCCCTGACCCAGATCAGTCCTGGTATCTCTACTGGGGCAGACTGAGATATGTTCTGTTTCTGACCCATTACACACCATGCCCCCAGAGGCTGGTGCTTTCTATTCTGGCTCACAAAGATCGCTATTATAGAAAGGTTACTGTACATATTATCATTATTATGATTTATTATTATGATTTACATTATGAGAGTTGATCATTGAAGTAATGTGTTTTTTATTGCCATAGGGCTCTAAGGCAGAAGTAGAGCACTACAATCATTGAAATAACAGGGCTGAGGGCTTTAGCTAATAGTAGTGCAATACTAAGGGAATAAGGGAATAGTGTGCCAATTGAGATTTATTCAGAACTGTGGGATTAGGTGCCCTGACTGAGCAACACAAGGATGAACCCCAAAGCCTCTCTCTCTCTGGATGGTATTCTGATATTAGATCCATGCTCTTATCTTGAGTTTTCACTTAAGTCTCCCATTGTCCAACATCAACACATGCCTTACACGAAGGACCAAATTGTGCACGCTTATCTCAATCCCGAATCAAGCCCCCCGTGATTGGCTACCTGTGAATGGCTGGCGAGGGGTGGCTGGATCTGATTGGCTAGCTGTGAGCAGCTAGCAAGGAGTGTCTGGATTCGATTGGTTGGGTGCGATTGGCTAGTTGTGAGCGGCTAGCTGTGAACGAGTAGCTATGAATTGCTGGATGTGATTGGCTAGCTGTGAGATGGTGGTTGTGATTGGCTGTCACTGGCCAGGAGAGGCTACCAGTGAGAGGGGGCTGTTGTGGAGCTTAAGCCGGCAGCTGCTCCACATCATTTAAGGGGTTTAACCACTGATGCATTCATGGTCTTATGACCACAGAGACAGACTCTCTCTCTCTCACTCTCTCTCTCTCACACACACACACACACAATGCTCACGTGAAATGGGCTGTGAAACATAGCATCAGCATTAGCCTTTACTGCTAGGCTGTGACCGTGAGCCAGTAGGTCTAACAACATGGGCTGGGTCGCTTGGCATCAACAACAGACCATTTTGCATTCAACAGGCGTGCTACTTTATATGGTGATAGCTAGGAGATTATTTCAGATGTTACTTTCACAATGTGCTTTTCAATGTGTACTGAATAATTTAAACACAACATGTAAAGTATTGGTCCCATGTTTCATGAGAGAGGATGCTTTCACTTCAGCAGTGATAAATTCATGAACTTCTTTGAGGAAAAGATCATGATTGTTAGAAAGCAAATTACAGACTCCTCTTTAAATCTGCGTATTCCTTCAAAGCTCAGTTGTCCTGAGTCTGCACAACTCTGCCAGGACCTAGGATCAAGAGAGACGCTCAAATGTTTTAGTACTATATCTCTTGACACAATGATGAAAATAATCATGGCCTCTAAACCTTCAAGCTGCATACTGGACCCTGTTCCAACTAAGCTACTGAAAGAGCTGCTTCCTGTGCTTGGCTCTCCAATGTTGAACATAATAAACGGCTCTCTATCCACCGGATGTGTACCAAACTCACTAAAAATGGCAGTAATAAAGCTTCTCTTGAAAAAGCCAAACCTTGACCCAGAAAATATTAAAAACTATCGGCCTATATCGAATCTTCCATTCCTCTCAAAATTTTTAGAAAACGCTGTTGCGCAGCAACTCACTGCCTTCCTGAAGACAAACAATGTATACGAAATGCTTCAGTCTGGTTTTAGACCCCATCATAGCACTGAGACTGCACTTGTGAAGGTGGTAAAGGACCTTTAAATGGCATCAGACCGAGGCTCTCATCTGTCCTCGTGCTCCTAGACCTTAGTGCTGCTTTTGATACCATCGATCACCACATTCTTTTGGAGAGATTGGAAACCCAAATTGGTCTACACGGACAAGTTCTGGCCTGGTTTAGATCTTATCTGTCAGCAAGATATCAGTTTGTCTCTGTGAATGGTTTGTCCTCTGACAAATCAACTGTAAATTTCGGGGTTCCTCAAGGTTCCGTTTCAGGACCACTATTGTTTTCACTATATATTTTACCTCTTGGGGATGTCATTCGAAAACATAATGTTAACTTTCACTGCTATGCGGATGACACACCACTGTACATTTCAATGAAACATGGTGAAGCCCCAAAATTGCCCTTGTTATAAGCATGTGTTTCAGACATAAGGAAATGGATGGCTGCAAACGTTCTACTTTTAAACTCGGACAAAACAGAGATGCTTGTTCTAGATCCCAAGAAACAAAGAGATCTTCTGTTGAATCTGACAATTAATCTTAATGGTTGTACAGTCGTCTCAAATAAAACTGTGAAGCACCTCGGCGTTACTCTGGACCCTGATCTCTCTTTTGAAGAACATATCAAGACCATTTCAAGGACAGCTTTTTTCCATCTAGGTCACATTGCAAAAATCAGGCACTTTCTGTCCAAAAATGATGCAGAAAAATTAATCCATGCTTTTGTCACTTCTAGGTAAGACTACTGCAATGCTCTACTTTCCGGCTACCCGGATAAAGCACTAAATAAACTTCAGTTAGTGCTAAATACGGCTGCTAGAATCCTGACTAGAACCAACAAATTTGATCATATTACTCCAGTGCTAGACCTCCCTACACTGGCTTCCTGTCAAGGCAAGGGCTGATTTCAAGGTTTTTCTGCTAACCTACAAAGCATTACATGGGCTTGCTCCTACCTATCTCTCTGATTTGGTCCTGCCGTACATACCTACACGTACGCTACGGTCACAAGACGCAGGCCTCCTAATTGACCCTAGAATTTCTAAGTAAACAGCTGGAGGCAGGGCTTTCTCCTATGGAGCTCCATTTTTATGGAATGGTCTGCCTAACCATGTAAGAGACGCAAACTCGGTCTCAACCTTTAAGTCTTTACTGAAGACTCATCTCTTCAGTGGGTCATATGATTGAGTGTAGTCTGGCCCAGGAGAGGGAAGGTGAACGGAAAGGCTCTGGAGCAACGAACCACACTTGCTGTCTCTGCCTGGCCGGTTCCCCTCTTTCCACTGGGATTCTCTGCCTCTAACCCTATTACAGGGGCTGGGTCACTGGCTTACTGGGGCTCTTTCATACCGTCCCTGGGAGGGGTGCGTCACCTGAGTGGGTTAAGTCACTGATGTGATCTTCCTGTCTGGGTTGGCGCCCCCCCCCCCCCCCCCTTGGGTTGTGCCATGGCAGAGATCTTTGTGGGCTATACTCGGCCTTGTCTCAGGATGGTAAGTTGGTGGTTGAAGATATCCTTCTAGTGGTGTGGGGGCTGTGATCTGGCAAAGTGGGTGGGGTTATATCCTTTCTGTTTGGCCCTGTCAGGGGGGGTGTCCTCGGATGGGGCCACAGTGTCTCCTGACCCCTCCTGTCTCAGCCTCCAGTATTTATGCTGCAGTAGTTTATGTGTCGGGGGGCTAGGGTCAGTTTGTTATATCTGGAGTACTTCTCCTGTCCTATTCGGGGTCCTGTGTGAATTTAAGTGTGCTCTCTCTAATTCTCTCTTTCTCTCTTTCTTTCTCTTTCTCGGAGGACCTGAGCCCTAGGACCATGCCTCAGGACTACCTGACATGATGACTCCTTGCTGTCCCCAGTCCACCTGGCCGTGCTGCTGCTCCAGTTTCAACTGTTCTGCCATATTATTATTGGACCATGCTGGTCATTTATGAACATTTGAACATCTTGGCCATGTTCTGTTATAATCTACACCCGGCACAGCCAGAAGAGGACTGGCCACCCCACATAGCCTGGTTCCTCTCTAGGTTTCTTCCTAGGTTTTGGCCTTTCTAGTGAGTTCTTCCTAGCCACTGTGCTTCTACACCTGCATTGCTTGCTGTTTGGGGTTTTAGGCTGGGTTTCTGTACAGCACTTTGAGATATCAGCTGATGTACGAAGGGCTATATCAATACATTTGATTTGATTTGATTTGATGAGTTGAAATAAAAGATCCCAGAAAAGTTCTATACACACAAAAATCTAGTGAGCATTTCTCTTTTGCCAGATAATCCATTCACCTGACAAGTGTGGCATATCAAGAAGCTGATTATACATTACACAGGTGCACCTTTATGGTCCCCAGGTGCTGGGGACCATAAAAGGCCACTCTAAATTTTGTCACACAATACAATGCCACAGATGTCTCAAGTTTTGAGGGAGCGTGCAATTGGCATACTGACTGCAGGAATGTCCACCAGAGCTGTTGCCAGATAATTGAATGTTAATTTCTCTACCATAAGCCGACTTCAACAACGTTTTCTAGAATTTGGCAGTATCTCCAACCAACAACGTGTAACTACGCCAGACCAGGACTTCCACATCCGTCTTCTTCTCCTGCGAGATTAGCTGTGACCAGCCACCCAGACAGCTGATGAAACTGTGGGTTTGCACAACCAAAGAATTTCTGCACAAACTACTCATCTGCGTGCTCGTCGTCCTCAGCAGGGTCTTGACCTGACTGCAGTTTGGCTTCGTAACTGACTTCAGTGGACAAATGCTCACCTTCGATGGCATTTTATAGATGGCAATTCGAATGCACAGAGATACTGTGACGAGATCCTGAGGCCCACTGCCGCCTTATGTATCAGCATGATAATGCACGGCTCCATGTCGCAAGGATATGTACACAATTCCTGGAAGCTGATATGTCCCAGTTCTTCCATGGCCTGCATACTCACCAGCCATGTCACCACCAATTGAGCATGTTTGGGATGCTCTGGATCGACGTGTATGACAGCTTGTTCCAGTTTCTGCCAATATCCAGCAACTTCGCATAGCCATCGAAGAGGAGTGGGACAATATTCCATAGGTCACAATCAAGAGCCTGATCAACTCTATGTGAAGGACATGAGGAAAATGGTGGTCACACCAGATACTGACTGGTTTTCTGATCCAAGCCCCAACTTTTTTTTAAAGGTATCGGTGACCAACAAATGCATATCTGTATTCCTAGTCATGTGAACTCCATAGATTAGGGCCTAATAATTCATTTATATTGACTGATTTACTTATATGAACTGTAATTGTTGAATGTTTCATTTACATTCTTTTCAGTGTATTTAGTAACGTAAGGAGCTAAAAAGCCTGGTGTAGGGATTACGTCTCTGTAGAATTAACATATAATCTCCATGCAAAGTCTCCTTAGGCTACAAATACATCCCACATATTGCACATATGAACCCTTGCAACATTTTTTTCCCATTTTGTAAAATGTTGGGGACATGACATACTTCTAGTTGTATAGTCAATATAAGTGTTGGTATTACAAAGCTACAGCCTGCAACTAGAACCTCAGAAAGTGTCGTCCCTAATATAATATAAAGGGAAACAACTGTCATTACAGATGTGTACTAAGATCTTTTACAAGATGTGTCCCAAATAGCACCTATTCCCTATATACTGTAGTGTGCACTACTTTTAATTAGAGCCCGATGGGACACTATATAGGGTATAGGGTGCCATTTTGGAAACACACATTGTGCTGGGCTGTGACTGATTGACACTGCTCCTTCTCCAATGTAATGTGACTGTAATGCAATTGTCTTCTCTGAGAGGTCAGGGTTCTCCAGGGCTCCGTTCCACACGGCCCCCTGTTCCCTACATAGTGCACTACTTTTAACCAGGGCTCTGATCAAAAGTAGTGCACTATGTATGGAACAGGGGGCCATTTGGGATGGAGCCCTGTTCACCACTCATCTGTGGGATGTTCTGCCTGGACTCTGGCCAGACAGACCTGCAGTCCAGGGCTCCTTTTCCAGACCCAGATTAAGCCTATCACTCCTGGACCTCAAAACACTCACTGTCCCAGGAGGACCACTTTGGAAATAATTGTTTTCATTAATACGTACATGTGCTATCCTCTGGGACTGGGATAAAATACTCTACACTTACCATTCTTGTGATTTACGTGTCACGCCCTGACCTTAGAGAGCCGTTTTATTTCTCTATTTGGTGAGGTCAGGGTGTGATGTGGGGTGGGCATTCTATGTTTTGTAATTCTTTGGTTTTGGCCGAGTGTGGTTATTATTTGTAACCCAAAATAACATAGAATACAATCACATATGTATTATATTATATTCTATTCCATAATATTCTATTCTATTATTGTCTATTCTATTCGATCTGTTTACTGGCCTGTTCTAAAGTAGAATTAGCCTTTATATGGGTCTTTATGAGAGCGCAAAGAGTGGGAGAAGGGAAGAAAATCAGATCTTTACTGTAGGTAGCCAATCCCCGGGCAACACTACCACAGCATGCCACACTCCTGATCTGTAGCTACCCAATCAGCAGGTCTGTCTGTGAGCTCCAGGAAGCCAGACAGAGATAATCAAGGCCTCAGTGTGAGTTTATGAACTGATGCCAAAACCAAAGATTAGACACATAGCTATCAACACTCCATTATGATCCTTTCTGTTGTAACAGTCTCCTAGAAAACACTTTATCTTCAAATCTTGTTTTAACACAATTTTACAACACCATCTATTTAAGCAAGGCCACAGTGTGAGTTTATGAACTGACATCAAAACCAAAGATTAGACACGTAGCTATCAACACTCCATTATAAACTGGGTGGTTTGAGCCCTGGATGCTGATTGGCTGACAGACGTGGTATATCAGACCATATACCATTTATTTTTACTGCTAATTACATTGGTAACCTGTTTATAATAGCGGTAACGGAAATTAGCGGCAATTAGCAAAACACCCCCAATAAAGGAGTGGTTCTGCAGGTGGTGACCACAGACCACTTCTCAGTTCCTATGCTTCCTGGCTGATGTTTTGGTCACTTTTGAATGGTGGCGGTGCTTTCACTCTAGTGGTAGCATGAGACGGAGTCTACAACCCACACAAGTGGCTCAGGTAGTGCAGCTCATCCAGGATGTACATCAATGCGAGCTGTGGCAAGAACGTTTGCTGTGTCTGTCAGCGTAGTGTCCAGAGCATGGAAGCGCTACCAGGAGACAGGCCAGTACATCAGGAGATGTGGAGGAGGCCGTAGGAGGGCAACAACCCAGCAGCAGGACCGCTACCTCCGCCTTTGTGCAAGGAGGAGCAGGAGGAGCACTGCCAGAGCCCTGCAAAATGACCTCCAGCAGGCCACAAATGTGCATGTGTCTACTCAAATGGTCAGAAACACTCCATGAGGGTGGTATGAGGGCCCGATGTCCACAGGTGGGGGTTGTGCTTACAGCCCAACACCGTGCAGGAAGTTTGGCATTTGCCAGAGAACACCAAGATTGGCAAATTCTCCACTGGCGCCTTGTGCTCTTCACAGATGAAAGCAGGTTCACACTGAGACCATGTGACAGACGTGACAGTCTGGAGACGCCGTGGAGGACATTCTGCTGCCTGCAACATCCTCCAGCATGACCGGTTTGCCGGTGGGTCAGTCATGGTGTGGGGTGGCATTTCTTTGGGGGGCCGCACAGCCCTCCATGTGCTCGCCAGATGTAGCCTGACTGCCATTAGGTACCGAGATGAGATCCTCAGACCCCTTGTGAGACCATATTCTGGTGCGGTTGGCCCTGGGTTCCTGCAAGACAATGCTCATGTGGCTGGAGTGTGTCAGCAGTTCCTGCAAGAGGAAGGCATTGATGCAAGAGGAAGGCATTGATGCTATGGACTGGCCCGCCCATTCCCCAGACCTGAATCCAATTGAGCACATCTGGGACATCATGTCTCGCTCCATCCACCAATGCCACGTTGCACCATAGACTGTCTGTCAGGACCCGGTTACGAACCTGGGTCTCCGGAGTGAGAAACAGCCACTTAACCAACTGAGCCACGAATAGTCGGCAGAACCCAGAAGATGAGGCAGACACAGCAGTACTTGAGACGGTGTATTTAATGAAGTAAAAAGTGAAGTTCTTCAGGAAAACATGTAACTCCACAACCTCAAAAGGAATTCCACAAGAACAAAGGTAATCCTCCAAGACAAAAAGGTAAATCCACAAGGTGGAAGGTATAGCACAAAAAGCCTCAAAAGATAGTCAAAAACAAACAAACAAGAACAAAAAACAGAATTCCACAAGAGTCCACCGGGATCAACAAGAGTTCACAGAGTACTAGGGCTGGGTGCTAACATACAAACACAGAGCAAAGAACTGAGGAAAACAAAGGGTTTAAATACAATCAGGGGAAACGAGGCACAGGTGCAAATAATAATGGGGATCAAGGGAAAACAAAAGGTCAAAAGGCACAATGGGGGCATCTAGTGACCAAAAACCGGAAAAACCCTGGCCAAATCCTGACACTGTCCAGGAGTTGGCGGATGCTTTAGTCCAGGTCTGGGAGGGGATCCCTCAGGAGACCATCCGCCAACTCATCAGGAGCATGCCCAGGCATTGTAGGGAGGTCATACAGGCACGTGGAGGCCACACACACTACTGAGCCTCTTTTTGACTTGTTTTAAGGACATTTCATCAAAGTTGGATTAGCCTGTAGTGTGGTTTTCCACTTTAATTTTGAGTGTGACTCCAAATCCAGACGTCCATGGGGATAATTTTTGTGGGATTTTGTTGTCAGCACATTCAACTATGTAAAGAAAAAAGTATTTAATTAGAATATTTCATTCTTTCAGATCTAGGATGTGTTATTTTAGTGTTCCCTTTATTTTTTTGAGCAGTGTATATAATCAAAGCCTCAGTGTGACCACTCTGACCATTCTGACTACTGACCGTTGTACTTTGTCTCGGGTGACTGTACTTTGTTGTACTATTCCGACTGTTCTTTGACTTGTGACACCACTGTAAATATTGTACTGTTAGACGCCGCGTAAACAAGATGTATTTTTTCCTAAACTATCTTTAATAACTGTACCCTCACTATTGTGACTACTTTGACTTAGTGGATATTGTAACTCTAGTCTGTTCTGGCTGTGACTACTTTGACTTAGTGGATATTGTAACTGTAGTCTGTTCTGACTGTGACTACTTTGACTTAGTGGATATTGTAACTCTAGTCTGTTCTGACTGTGACTACTTTGACTTAGCGGATATTGTAACTGTAGTCTGTTCTGACTGTGACTACTTTGACTTAGTGGATATTGTAACTGTAGTCTGTTCTGGCTGTGATTACTTTGACTTAGTGGATATTGTAACTGTAGTCTGTTCTGGCTGTGACTACTTTGACTTAGTGGATATTGTAAATGTAGTCTGCTCTGACTGTGACTACTTTGACTTAGTGGATATTGTAACTCTAGTCTGTTCTGACTGTGACTACTTTGACTTAGCGGATATTGTAACTGTAGTCTGCTCTGACTGTGACTACTTTGACTTAGTGGATATTGTAACTGTAGTCTGTTCTGGCTGTGACTACTTTGACTTAGTGGATATTGTAACTGTAGTCTGTTCTGACTGTGACTACTTTGACTTAGTGGATATTGTAACTGTAGTCTGTTCTGACTCCTGTGGCTGTTTCAGCTTTGATCAGAAAGAGAGCCTTCAAACCACAGAGCACTATGTATCTGGGAATCTGGGAGTGAGACAGCGACTCAACATTCATATTAAACAGCTGAGTTTCCCTTTATGAAATGCTACATCCGAATCGGCAAGTTAGGGTTTGACAAATGAAACATTCTCCCTCTCTCGCCCTCAGGAAAACTTCATATGCAAATATCTTTATGGGACCCAGGAGAGATTTTTATATAATCAAATTAGATGGGCAATGATCTGTGTGCATGAGAGAGAGAGATGGCAGACATTTTTCACTGAAACAGCTAATCACAGATTGATTACTAACATGGCTTCCTAGCCAATCAGCAGATGGGACAGATGTCACATGAGGGCTGTTCCAGAAAGCTGGATCAGTGAGGCAGCCAGCTGTCTTTACTATTCTGAAATAACTCCATATGTTCAAGAAATATAGACTTGAAATTGTAATGGTATAATTATCTTGACAAACAACAACCCATAGTCAAGATTTGCTTCCTAAATTAGCCAGAAAGTCAAGATATATATTTGACTGCTTATCAGATCTGATCTAGAACACCCGAGTCACAGCTAATTCACTGGTGAATCCAAAATGTGTATTTGTATTTATTAAGGATACCCATTAGCTGCTGCCTGCCAAGTCCATCAACATTAAGACAGTTATATACAATTTACAAAACAACATCCATGTGTACGTTTGTGTAGACCGCATGTCTTATCATGTGTATGTGTGTCTGTGCCTGTGTGTCTCTTCACAGTCCTCACTGTTCCATAAGGTGTATTTTTAAGGTGTTACCTGATGTGGAATAAAGATCCATATAGCCATGGCTCTATGTAGTACTGTGTGCCGCCCATAGTCTGTTCTGGACTTGGGGATTGTGAAGAGACCTTTGGTGGTATGTCTTGTGGGGTATGTATGGGTGTCCAAGCTGTGTGCTAGTAGTTTAAACAGACACCTCTGTTCATTCAGCATGTCAACACTTCTTACAAAAATAAATAATGATGAAGTCAATTGCTTCTCCACTTTGAGCCATAAGAGATGTACATGCATATTATTCATGTTAGCTCTCCTTGTACATTTAAGGGGCAGCCGTGCTGCCCTATTATGAGCCAATTGTAATTTTACGAGGTCCCTCTTTGTGGCACCTGATCACACGACTGAACAGTTGTCCAGGTGCGACAGAACTAGAGCCTGTAGGACCTGCCTTGTTGATAGTGTTGTTATAAAGGCATAGCAACACTTTATTATGGACAGACTGCTCCCCGTCTTAGCTACTGTTGGATCAACATGTTTTGACCATAACTGTTTACAATCCAGGGTTACTCAAAGCAGTTGTCACCTCTACTTGCTCAATTTCCACATCATTTATTACAAGACTCAGTTGAGGTTTAGGGTTTAGTGAAGGATTTGTCCCAAGTACAATGCTTTCCGTTTTTTAAATATTTATTATAACTGATTCCTTGCCACCCATTCTGAAACTAACTACAACTCTTTGTGAAGTGTTGCAGTGATTTCACTTGCAGTAGTAGCTGGCGTGTATAGTGTTGAGTCATTTGCATACATAGACACAATGGCTTTACTCAAGGCCAGTAGCATGTCATTAATAAAGATTGAAAAAAGTAAAGGGCCTAGACAGCTGCCCTGGAGAATTCCTGGATTATGTTGGAGAGGCTTCCAATAAAGAACACCCTCTGTGTTCTGTTAGACAGGTAACTCTTTATCCACAATATAGTGGGGGTGTAAATCCATAACACATACATTTTTCCACAAGCATGTCGCTACACTCGCAATAACACCTGCTAGCCATGTGTATGTGACCAACAAAATGTGATTTGAGCAGACTATGATCGAGAATGTCTCAAGCTGCACTGAAGTCTAACAAACCAGCTCCCATTTTTCATCAGTTATTTGTGTAAGTGCGCTGCTTGTTGAATGTCCTTCCCTATACGAGTGCTGAAAGTCTGTTGTCAATTTGCTTACAGTTAAATTGCATTGTATCTGATCAAACACCATTTTTTTGGTGACAAGCTGATTGGTTGGCTATTTAAGCTAGTAAAAGGGTCTTTACTATTCTTGGGTAGCGGAATAACTTTTGCTTCCCTCACTGCCAAGAATGACCTAATACAGTACATTATATCACACCCAACTCAACTTATACCTGTCATATCAAGCTATGGGGTTTTCTTCACTGTGTGAAAAACTAGCTTCTAACCAGGGTCCTGGTAAGGTCATGTGATCAGGGAGTACTCTGGTCCCTAGC
The DNA here is from genome assembly GCF_021184085.1 of Oncorhynchus gorbuscha. NCBI lineage: Eukaryota > Metazoa > Chordata > Actinopteri > Salmoniformes > Salmonidae > Oncorhynchus > Oncorhynchus gorbuscha. Next base: position 3,875,040 of record NC_060176.1, read on the forward strand.
TGTACACACTGAAACAACAGTGCTCTTTCGCTAGCTATCTGGAACTCCCAGAGCAGAAACGGACTGGCCATAGGGCAGTATAGGCAAATGTCAGATGGGCTGGTCCATCTTTAGCCCGGTGGGCCTGTCTAAATTGGGGGCTTTGCACAAAACTATCATTGTTTGGCCAACAATGGGTGCTTTGAGGCAATAAATGTGTTAAAGGCTGTTTTCTAGTTCCAGTCCATCCCTGCCCCAGAGAACTACAGTGCCCTCCAATTATTGGGACAGTGACACATTTTGTTGTTTTGGCTCTGTACACTTTGGATTTCAAATTATACAATGACTATGAGGTTAAAGTGCCGATTCAGAGGGGTTGGGTTATATGCGGAAGACTTATTTTGGTTGAATGCATTCAGTTGTACAACTGACTAATTATCTCCTTTCCCCTTCTCTCTCTCTCTCTCTCTCTCTCTCTCTCTCTCTCTCTCTCTCTCTCTCTCTCTCTCTCTCTCTCTCTCTATCTCTCTCTCTCTCTCTCCCACTCCCCCTCTTTCTCTATCTCTCCTTCTCCCACTCCCCCTCTGTCCCCCCTCTCACTCGCTCTCTTCCTTTCTCTCTCTCTCCTCCCTCTCTCGCTCTCTCTCTACCCCCTCTTTCTCTATCTCTCTTTCTCCCACTCCCACTCCCACTCTCTATCTCCCCCCTCTCCCTTTCGCTCTCCCTCTCTTTCACACACCTGAGTCACAGCCCGACTGCTCTCTCTCCGTCACCACATGAATTCTATTGATGGAGGAACATGATGATCAGTGTAATATCATGCCCCTTGACGTCTGGTGTCAAGTGTATAAATGTGTGAGTGTGGGGGGGATAATGTCAGCGGGATTGTCTGTGCGTGTGTGTGTGTGTGTGTGTGTGTGTGTGTGTGTGTGTGTGTGTGTGCGTGCGTGCGTGCGTGCGTGTGTGCGTGCGTGCGTGTGTGTGTGTGTGTGTGTGAGAGAGAGAGTTTTTATATGCTTTCAATCGTAAACGGGAGATCACCTCATCTACAGACTATATATCTGGTGTCGAATATATATTATTACAAACTGGGTGGTTCGAGCCCTGAATGCTGAATGGCTGACAGCCGTGGTATATCAGACCATATATGACAAGGCATTGCGTTGGACTAGTAACCGGAAGGTTGCAAGTTCAAATCCCCGAGCTGACAAGGAACAAATCTGCCGTTCTGCCCCTGAACAGGCAGTTAACCCACTGTTCCTAGGCAGTCATTGAAAATAAGAAGTTGTTATTAACTGACTTGCCTAGTTAAATAAAGATTAAAATAAATATATACAGATTTTTTTTTTAATTGTGGTTGGAAATCGTTTTTTTTTTATGAAAGCGTTTTTATGAAAACCACATCACAACAAACACTATACAACACATAAGTACCAAAATAATATATACAACACATAAGTACCAAAATAAAAAAGGTTTGATAAAACAGATAACAAACCTACTAATGAAAAATGTATAAATTAATTGATCTGTAAAGACGAAAAAAATACCCCCCAAAATGTTTTGTTTAAATGTGTGTGTGCACTTGAGTGTGTGAAAGTTATGCTTTGTGGAGGAGATTACTGAGTAGTTTGGTTCATCAGGCTGACCTCCAGTCTTCTCTTGGAGTTATTGAGGGATGATGATGTTTTGGCAATGTGAGAATTCCAGAGTATGGTACCTCTGTATCTGACAGAGAATTGACTATGTGAGGTGTGGCAGTGGGGAGGGTGAAGGTTATCACAGTGTCTTGTATTATATAGATGCATTTCAGAATGAACCTGGAATAATCCATTGAAGGGTTTAGTTAAACTGTCTGGGAAGTACTTGTAGATGAAAGTGCATAATTGGCATACATTAATGTTGTAAATAGACAAGATATTGAGTTTCTTAAACAAAGGTGCAGATGGTTCCATGTAATTAGAGGAGGTTGCTAGTTTATGTCTTGTGTATGATGAGTCATTTGTGTAGGTAGGAGGCATATGTACTGGCCCAGTATTACAGTAAATGAGATATGAGTAAATGAAGCTATATTATAGAGTTAGGAAGCAAGCCAGACCACTAATCTTTCTGATGATACCAACAGATTTCATCACTTTGCTGCAGACAAGTTGAATATGATCTTTCCAGGATAACTTTCATCAATTAGAACTCAGAGGAATCTAGTGGATGTGACTTTCCATTTCATTCCCAACAATTAAAATTCTGGCAATTTATTTTACAATATTTCTTATTCTTACTAGTGAATACAATAAAGTTGGATTTATTTTTGTTTATCCGGTACCATTCAGAAAACGTGTCCATGCCTGAGTTGGCTTCATTAATTAGTGAATCAACATTTTTGTGTGATAAAATCTAATTGGTATCATCAGCAAAGAGAATGGGAAGTACGGTAGAAGACATGTTGGTAACCAGTTTATAACAGCAATAACGCTCCTCAGGGGTTTGTGATATACTGTATGACCAATATACCACGGCTAAGGGCTGTATCCAGGCACTCCACGTTGCGTCGTACAAACAACAGCCCTTAGCTGTGGTATATTGGCCATAGTGTACAACACGTCCCCCTCAGGCCTCATTGTATAAATCTAAACTATATATGGCTCTACTAATTTAACCTATATACTGTCTCTACTAATTTAACCTATATATTGTCTCTACAAATTTAACCTATATACTGTCTCTGCTAATTTAACCTATATACTGTCTCTACTAGTCTAACCTATATACTGTCTCTACTAATTTAACCTATATATTGTCTCTACAAATTTAACCTATATACTGTCTCTACTAATTTAACCTATATATTGTCACTACAAATTTAACCTATATACTGTCTCTACTAATTTAACCTATATACTGTCTCTACTAATTTAACCTATATACTGTCTCTGCTAATTTAACCTATGTACTGTCTCTACTAATTTAACCTATATACTGTCACTACTAATCTAACCTGTATACTGTCTCTAACAATCTAACCTGTATACTGTCGACTAATCTAATTGATATACTGTCTCTACTAATCGAACCTGTATGCTGTCTGTAGTAATCTAACCTATATACTGTCTCTACTAATCTAATTTATATACTGTCTCTACTAATCTAATTGATATACTGTCTCTACTAATCGAACCTGTATACTGTCTGTAGTAATCTAACATATATACTGTCTCTACTAATCTAATTGATATACTGTCTCTACTAATCTAACCTATATATTGTTGTGGTAATCTAACCTGTATACTGTCTGTAGTAATCTAACCTGTATACTGTCTGTAGTCATCTAACCTATATACTGTCTCTACTAATCTAATGTATATACTGTCTCTACTAATCAAACCTGTATGCTGTCTCTACTAATCTAATTTATATACTGTCTCTACTAATCGAACCTGTATGCTGTCTCTAGTAATCTATCCTATATACTGTCTCTACTAATCTAATTGATATACTGTCTCTACTAATCAAACCTGTATGCTGTCTCTACTAATCTAATTTATATACTGTCTCTACTAATCGAACCTGTATGCTGTCTGTAGTAATCTAACCTATATACTGTCTCTACTAATCTAATGTATATACTGTCTCTACTAATCAAACCTGTATGCTGTCTCTACTAATCTAATTTATATACTGTCTCTACTAATCGAACCTGTATGCTGTCTCTAGTAATCTATCCTATATACTGTCTCTACTAATCTAATTGATATACTGTCTCTACTAATCGAACCTGTATGCTGTCTGTAGTAATATAACCTATATACTGTCTCTACTAATCTGACCTGTATACTGTCTCTACTAATCTAATTTATATACTGTCTCTACTAATCGAACCTGTATGCTGTCTGTAGTAATCTAACCTATATACTGTCTCTACTAATCTAATTTATATACTGTCTCTACTAATAATATTATAATAATATTACTAATCTAATTGATATACTGTCTCTACTAATCTAATTTATATACTGTCTCTACTAATAATATAATAATAATATTACTAATCTAATTGATATACTGTCTCTACTAATCTAATTTATATACTGTCTCTACTAATCTAACCTGTATACTGTCTGTAGTAATCTAACCTGTATATTGTCTGTAGTAATCTAACCTGTATACTGTCTGTAGTAATCTAACCTATATACTGTCTCTACTAATCTAATGTATATACTGTCTCTACTAATCTAATTTATATACTGTCTCTACTAATCTGACCTGTATACTGTCTCTACTAATCTAATTTATATACTGTCTCTACTAATCGAACCTGTATGCTGTCTCTACTAATCTAACCTATATACTGTCTCTACTAATCTAATTTATATACTGTCTCTACTAATCTAACCTGTATACTGTCTGTAGTAATCTAACCTGTATATTGTCTTTACTAATCTAATTTATATACTGTCTCTACTAATCTAACCTATATACTGTTGTGGTAATCTAATCTATATATCGTCTCTACTAATCTAACCTATAAACAGTAATCTAGCCTATATAATGTCTATAGTAATATAACCTATATACTGTCTCTACTAATCTAATTTATATACTGTCTCTACTAATCGAACCTGTATGCTGTCTCTACTAATCTAACCTATATACTGTCTCTACTAATCTAATTTATATACTGTCTCTACTAATCTTACCTGTATGCTGTCTCTACTAATCTAACCTATATACTGTCTCTACTAATCTAATTTATATACTGTCTCTACTAATCTAACCTGTATACTGTCTGTAGTAATCTAACCTATATACTGTCTCTACTAATCTAATTTATATACTGTCTCTACTAATCTAATTTATATACTGTCTCTACTAATCTAACCTGTATGCTGTCTGTAGTAATCTAACCTATATACTGTCTCTACTAATCTAATTTATATACTGTCTCTACTAATCTAACCTGTATACTGTCTGTAGTAATCTAACCTATATACTGTCTCTACTAATCTAATTTATATACTGTCTCTACTAATCTAATTTATATACTGTCTCTACTAATCAAACCTGTATGCTGTCTCTACTAATCTAATTTATATACTGTCTCTACTAATCGAACCTGTATGCTGTCTCTAGTAATCTATCCTATATACTGTCTCTACTAATCTAATTGATATACTGTCTCTACTAATCGAACCTGTATGCTGTCTGTAGTAATATAACCTATATACTGTCTCTACTAATCTGACCTGTATACTGTCTCTACTAATCTAATTTATATACTGTCTCTACTAATCGAACCTGTATGCTGTCTGTAGTAATCTAACCTATATACTGTCTCTACTAATCTAATTTATATACTGTCTCTACTAATAATATTATAATAATATTACTAATCTAATTGATATACTGTCTCTACTAATCTAATTTATATACTGTCTCTACTAATAATATAATAATAATATTACTAATCTAATTGATATACTGTCTCTACTAATCTAATTTATATACTGTCTCTACTAATCTAACCTGTATACTGTCTGTAGTAATCTAACCTGTATATTGTCTGTAGTAATCTAACCTGTATACTGTCTGTAGTAACTCTAACCTATATACTGTCTCTACTAATCTAATGTATATACTGTCTCTACTAATCTAATTTATATACTGTCTCTACTAATCTGACCTGTATACTGTCTCTACTAATCTAATTTATATACTGTCTCTACTAATCGAACCTGTATGCTGTCTCTACTAATCTAACCTATATACTGTCTCTACTAATCTAATTTATATACTGTCTCTACTAATCTAACCTGTATACTGTCTGTAGTAATCTAACCTGTATATTGTCTTTACTAATCTAATTTATATACTGTCTCTACTAATCTAACCTATATACTGTTGTGGTAATCTAATCTATATATCGTCTCTACTAATCTAACCTATAAACAGTAATCTAGCCTATATAATGTCTATAGTAATATAACCTATATACTGTCTCTACTAATCTAATTTATATACTGTCTCTACTAATCGAACCTGTATGCTGTCTCTACTAATCTAACCTATATACTGTCTCTACTAATCTAATTTATATACTGTCTCTACTAATCTTACCTGTATGCTGTCTCTACTAATCTAACCTATATACTGTCTCTACTAATCTAATTTATATACTGTCTCTACTAATCTAACCTGTATACTGTCTGTAGTAATCTAACCTATATACTGTCTCTACTAATCTAATTTATATACTGTCTCTACTAATCTAATTTATATACTGTCTCTACTAATCTAACCTGTATGCTGTCTGTAGTAATCTAACCTATATACTGTCTCTATTAATCTAATTTATATACTGTCTCTACTAATCTAACCTGTATACTGTCTGTAGTAATCTAACCTGTATATTGTCTCTACTAATCTAATTTATATACTGTCTCTACTAATCGAACCTGTATGCTGTCTCTACTAATCTAACCTATATACTGTCTCTACTAATCAAATTTATATACTGTCTCTACTAATCTAACCTGTATACTGTCTGTAGTAATCTAACCTATATACTGTCTCTACTAATCTAATTTATATACTGTCTCTACTAATCGAACCTGTATACTGTCTGTAGTAATCTAACCTGTATATTGTCTCTACTAATCTAATTTATATACTGTCTCTACTAATCTAACCTGTATACTGTCTGTAGTAATCTAACCTATATACTGTCTCTACTAATCTAATTTATATACTGTCTCTACTAATCGAACCTGTATGCTGTCTCTACTAATCTAACCTATATACTGTCTCTACTAATCTAATTTATATACTGTCTCTACTAATCTAACCTGTATACTGTCTGTAGTAATCTAACCTGTATACTGTCTCTACTAATCTAATTTATATACTGTCTCTACTAATCTAACCTATAAACAGTAATCTAGCCTATATAATGTCTATAGTAATATAACCTATATACTGTCTCTACTAATCTAATTTATATACTGTCTCTACTAATCGAACCTGTATACTGTCTCTACTAATCTAATTTATATACTGTCTCTACTAATCGAACCTGTATGCTGTCTCTACTAATCTAATTTATATACTGTCTCTACTAATCTAACCTATAAACAGTAATCTAGCCTATATAATGTCTATAGTAATATAACCTATATACTGTCTCTACTAATCTAATTTATATACTGTCTCTACTAATCTGACCTGTATACTGTCTCTACTAATCTAATTTATATACTGTCTCTACTAATCGAACCTGTATGCTGTCTCTACTAATCTAACCTATATACTGTCTCTACTAATCTAATTTATATACTGTCTCTACTAATCTAACCTGTATACTGTCTGTAGTAATCTAACCTGTATATTGTCTCTACTAATCTAATTTATATACTGTCTCTACTAATCTAACCTATATACTGTTGTGGTAATCTAATCTATATATCGTCTCTACTAATCTAACCTATAAACAGTAATCTAGCCTATATAATGTCTATAGTAATATAACCTATATACTGTCTCTACTAATCTAATTTATATACTGTCTCTACTAATCGAACCTGTATGCTGTCTCTACTAATCTAACCTATATACTGTCTCTACTAATCTAATTTATATACTGTCTCTACTAATCTTACCTGTATGCTGTCTCTACTAATCTAACCTATATACTGTCTCTACTAATCTAATTTATATACTGTCTCTACTAATCTAACCTGTATACTGTCTGTAGTAATCTAACCTGTATACTGTCTCTACTAATCTAATTTATATACTGTCTCTACTAATCTAACCTATAAACAGTAATCTAGCCTATATAATGTCTATAGTAATATAACCTATATACTGTCTCTACTAATCTAATTTATATACTGTCTCTACTAATCGAACCTGTATACTGTCTCTACTAATCTAATTTATATACTGTCTCTACTAATCGAACCTGTATGCTGTCTCTACTAATCTAATTTATATACTGTCTCTACTAATCTAACCTATAAACAGTAATCTAGCCTATATAATGTCTATAGTAATATAACCTATATACTGTCTCTACTAATCTAATTTATATACTGTCTCTACTAATCTGACCTGTATACTGTCTCTACTAATCTAATTTATGTACTGTCTCTACTAATCGAACCTGTATGCTGTCTCTACTAATCTAACCTATATACTGTCTCTACTAATCTAATTTATATACTGTCTCTACTAATCTAACCTGTATACTGTCTGTAGTAATCTAACCTGTATATTGTCTCTACTAATCTAATTTATATACTGTCTCTACTAATCTAACCTATATACTGTTGTGGTAATCTATTCTATATATCGTCTCTACTAATCTAACCTATAAACAGTAATCTAGCCTATATAATGTCTATAGTAATATAACCTATATACTGTCTCTACTAATCTAATTTATATACTGTCTCTACTAATCGAACCTGTATGCTGTCTCTACTAATCTAACCTATATACTGTCTCTACTAATCTAATTTATATACTGTCTCTACTAATCTTACCTGTATGCTGTCTCTACTAATCTAACCTATATACTGTCTCTACTAATCTAATTTATATACTGTCTCTACTAATCTAACCTGTATACTGTCTGTAGTAATCTAACCTATATACTGTCTCTACTAATCTAATTTATATACTGTCTCTACTAATCTAATTTATATACTGTCTCTACTAATCTAACCTGTATGCTGTCTGTAGTAATCTAACCTATATACTGTCTCTATTAATCTAATTTATATACTGTCTCTACTAATCTAACCTGTATACTGTCTGTAGTAATCTAACCTGTATATTGTCTCTACTAATCTAATTTATATACTGTCTCTACTAATAGAACCTGTATGCTGTCTCTACTAATCTAACCTATATACTGTCTCTACTAATCAAATTTATATACTGTCTCTACTAATCTAACCTGTATACTGTCTGTAGTAATCTAACCTATATACTGTCTCTACTAATCTAATTTATATACTGTCTCTACTAATCGAACCTGTATACTGTCTGTAGTAATCTAACCTGTATATTGTCTCTACTAATCTAATTTATATACTGTCTCTACTAATCTAACCTGTATACTGTCTGTAGTAATCTAACCTATATACTGTCTCTACTAATCTAATTTATATACTGTCTCTACTAATCGAACCTGTATGCTGTCTCTACTAATCTAACCTATATACTGTCTCTACTAATCTAATTTATATACTGTCTCTACTAATCTAACCTGTATACTGTCTGTAGTAATCTAACCTGTATACTGTCTCTACTAATCTAATTTATATACTGTCTCTACTAATCTAACCTATAAACAGTAATCTAGCCTATATAATGTCTATAGTAATATAACCTATATACTGTCTCTACTAATCTAATTTATATACTGTCTCTACTAATCGAACCTGTATGCTGTCTCTACTAATCTAACCTATAAACAGTAATCTAGCCTATATAATGTCTATAGTAATATAACCTATATACTGTCTCTACTAATCTAATTTATATACTGTCTCTACTAATCTAACCTGTATGCTGTCTCTACTAATCTAACCTATATACTGTCTCTACTAATCTAATTTATATACTGTCTCTACTAATCTAATTGATATACTGTCTCTACTAATCTAATTTATATACTGTCTCTACTAATCTAATTTATATACTGTCTCTACTAATCTAATTTATATACTGTCTCTACTAATCTAATTTATATACTGTCTCTACTAATCTAATTTATATACTGTCTCTACTAATCTAATTTATATACTGTCTCTACTAATCTAATTTATATAATGTCTCTACTAATCTAACCTGTATACTGTCTCTACTAATCTAACCTGTATACTGTCTGTAGTAATCTAACCTATATACTGTCTCTACTAATCTAATTTATATACTGTCCCTACTAATCTAACCTGTATGCTGTCTGTAGTAATCTAACCTATATACTGTCTCTACTAATCTAATTTATATACTGTCTCTACTAATCTAATTTATATACTGTCTCTACTAATCTAACCTGTATACTGTCTGTAGTAATCTAACCTGTATATTGTCTCTACTAATCTAATTTATATACTGTCTCTACTAATCTAACCTGTATACTGTCTGTAGTAATCTAACCTATATACTGTCTCTACTAATCTAATTTATATACAGTCTCTACTAATCTAATTTATATACTGTCTCTACTAATCGAACCTGTATGCTGTCTCTACTAATCTAACCTATATACTGTCTCTACTAATATAATTTATATACTGTCTCTACTAATCTAACCTGTATGATGTCTCTACTAATCTAACCTATATACTGTCTCTACTAATCTAATTTATATACTGTCTCTACTAATCTAACCTGTATACTGTCTGTAGTAATCTAACCTATATACTGTCTCTACTAATCTAATTTATATACTGTCTCTACTAATCTAATTTATATACTGTCTCTACTAATCTAACCTGTATGCTGTCTTGTAATCTAACCTATATACTGTCTCTATTAATCTAATTTATATACTGTCTCTACTAATCTAACCTGTATACTGTCTGTAGTAATCTAACCTGTATATTGTCTCTACTAATCTAATTTATATACTGTCTCTACTAATCGAACCTGTATGCTGTCTCTACTAATCTAACCTATATACTGTCTCTACTAATCTAATTTATATACTGTCTCTACTAATCTAACCTGTATACTGTCTGTAGTAATCTAACCTATATACTGTCTCTACTAATCTAATTTATATACTGTCTCTACTAATCGAACCTGTATACTGTCTGTAGTAATCTAACCTGTATATTGTCTCTACTAATCTAATTTATATACTGTCTCTACTAATCTAACCTGTATACTGTCTGTAGTAATCTAACCTATATACTGTCTCTACGAATCTAATTTATATACTGTCTCTACTAATCGAACCTGTATGCTGTCTCTACTAATCTAACCTATATACTGTCTCTACTAATCTAATTTATATACTGTCTCTACTAATTTAACCTGTATACTGTCTGTAGTAATCTAACCTATATACTGTCTCTACTAATCTAATTTATATACTGTCTCTACTAATCTAACCTGTATACTGTCTGTACTAATCTAATTTATATACTGTCTCTACTAATCTAATTTATATACTGTCTCTACTAATCTAATTTATATACTGTCTCTACTAATCTAATTTATATACTGTCTCTACTAATCGAACCTGTATGCTGTCTCTACTAATCTAACCTATATACTGTCTCTACTAATCTAATTTATATACTGTCTCTACTAATCTAACCTGTATGCTGTCTCTACTAATCTAACCTATATACTGTCTCTACTAATCTAATTTATATACTGTCTCTACTAATCTAATTGATATACTGTCTCTACTAATCTAATTTATATACTGTCTCTACTAATCTAATTTATATACTGTCTCTACTAATCTAATTTATATACTGTCTCTACTAATCTAATTTATATACTGTCTCTACTAATCTAATTTATATACTGTCTCTACTAATCTAATTTATATACTGTCTCTACTAATCTAATTTATATAATGTCTCTACTAATCTAACCTGTATACTGTCTCTACTAATCTAACCTGTATACTGTCTGTAGTAATCTAACCTATATACTGTCTCTACTAATCTAATTTATATACTGTCCCTATTAATCTAACCTGTATGCTGTCTGTAGTAATCTAACCTATATACTGTCTCTACTAATCTAATTTATATACTGTCTCTACTAATCTAACCTGTATACTGTCTGTAGTAATCTAACCTATATACTGTCTCTACTAATCTAATTTATAGACTGTCTCTACTAATCTAACCTGTATGCTGTCTCTACTAATCTAATTTACATAGTGTCTCTACTAATCTAACCTGTATACTGTCTGTAGTAATCTAACCTGTATATTGTCTCTACTAATCTAATTTATATACTGTCTCTACTAATCTAACCTGTATACTGTCTGTAGTAATCTAACCTGTATATTGTCTCTACTAATCTAATTTATATACTGTCTCTACTAATCTAACCTATATACTGTTGTGGTAATCTAATCAATATATCGTCTCTACTAATCTAACCTATAAACAGTAATCTAGCCTATATAATGTCTATAGTAATATAACCTATATACTGTCTCTACTAATCTAATTTATATACTGTCTCTACTAATCGAACCTGTATGCTGTCTCTACTAATCTAACCTATATACGGTCTCTACTAATCTAATTTATATACTGTCTCTACTAATCTAACCTGTATGCTGTCTCTACTAATCTAACCTATATACTGTCTCTACTAATCTAATTTATATACTGTCTCTACTAATCGAACCTGTATGCTGTCTCTACTAATCTAACCTATATACTGTCTCTACTAATCTAATTTATATACTGTCTCTACTAATCTAACCTGTATGCTGTCTCTACTAATCTAACCTATATACTGTCTCTACTAATCTAATTTATATACTGTCTCTACTAATCTAATTGATATACTGTCTCTACTAATCTAATTTATATACTGTCTCTACTAATCTAATTTATATACTGTCTCTACTAATCTAATTTATATACTGTCTCTACTAATCTAATTTATATACTGTCTCTACTAATCTAATTTATATACTGTCTCTACTAATCTAATTTATATACTGTCTCTACTAATCTAATTTATATAATGTCTCTACTAATCTAACCTGTATACTGTCTCTACTAATCTAACCTGTATACTGTCTGTAGTAATCTAACCTATATACTGTCTCTACTAATCTAATTTATATACTGTCCCTACTAATCTAACCTGTATGCTGTCTGTAGTAATCTAACCTATATACTGTCTCTACTAATCTAATTTATATACTGTCTCTACTAATCTAATTTATATACTGTCTCTACTAATCTAACCTGTATACTGTCTGTAGTAATCTAACCTATATACTGTCTCTACTAATCTAATTTATATACTGTCTCTACTAATCTAACCTGTATGCTGTCTCTACTAATCTAATTTATATACTGTCTCTACTAATCTAACCTGTATACTGTCTGTAGTAATCTAACCTGTATATTGTCTCTACTAATCTAATTTATATACTGTCTCTACTAATCTAACCTGTATACTGTCTGTAGTAATCTAACCTGTATATTGTCTCTACTAATCTAATTTATATACTGTCTCTACTAATCTAACCTATATACTGTTGTGGTAACCTAATCTATATATCGTCTCTACTAATCTAACCTATATACTGTTGTGGTAATCTAATCTATATATCGTCTCTACTAATCTAACCTATAAAAAGTAATCTAGCCTATATAATGTCTATAGTAATATAACCTATATACTGTCTCTACTAATCTAATCTATATATCGTCTCTACTAATCTAACCTATAAAAAGTAATCTAGCCTATATAATGTCTATAGTAATATAACCTATATACTGTCACTACTAGTCTAACCTATATACTGTCACTAGTAATCTAACCTATATACTGTCTCTACTAATTTAACCTATATATCGTCTCTACTAATCTAACCTATAAAAAGTAATCTAGCCTATATAATGTCTATAGTAATATAACCTATATACTAATCTAACCTATACATTTTCTCTAGTAATCTAACCTATATACTGTCTCTGACAGTGTAGTCTATACTGTCTCTAGTAATTACATTTATATGCCGTACTATCTACCAGCTGCTAACCTAGATTACACTGGATTACCTCGAGACAGAATGCACTGAGGAACACTGCTATAATGTTCATGTAACGTTCACATAACCAAACAACGTTGACATATCCAACCAAAACGTTGTCATAACGCTCAACCCACCAGACCCTCCCAGCTCTCTCTCTTCTCCCTCTCTCTCTCTTCTCTCTCTCTTCTCTCTCTCTCTCTCTCTCTCTCTCTCTTCTCTCACTCTTCTCTCTCCCTCTCTCTTCTCTCTCTCTCTCTCTCTCTCTCTCTCTCTCTCTCTCTCTCTCTCTCTCTCTCTCTCTCTCTCTCTCTCTCTCTCTCTCTCTCTCTCTCTCTCTCTCTCTCTCTCTCTCTCTCTCTCTCTCTCTCTCTCTCTCTCTCTCTCTTCTCTCTCTCTCTCTCTCTCTCTTCTCTCTCTCTTCTCCCTCTCTCTCTTCTCCCTCTCTCTCTTCTCCCTCTCTCTCTTTCTTCTCCCTCTCGCTCTTTCTTCTCCCTCTCTCTCTTCTCCCTCTCTCTCTTCTCCCTCTCTCTCTCTTCTCCCTCTCTCTCTTCTCCCTCTCTCTCACTCTTCTCCCTCTCTCTTCTCCCTCTCTCTCTTCTCCCTCTCTCTCTTCTCCCTCTCTCTCACTCTTCTCCCTCTCTCTCTTCTCCCTCTCTCTTCTCCCTCTCTCTCTTCTCCCTCTCTCTCTTCTCCCTCTCTCTCACTCTTCTCCCTCTCTCTCTTCTCCCTCTCTCTCTTCTCTCTCTCTCTCTTCTCCCTCTCTCTCTTCTCCCTCTCTCTCACTCTTCTCCCTCTCTCTTCTCCCTCTCTCTCTTCTCCCTCTCTCTCTTCTCCCTCTCTCTCTTCTCCCTCTCTCTCTTTCTTCTCCCTCTCGCGCTTTCTTCTCCCTCTTGCTCTTCTCCCTCTCGCTCTCTTCTCCCTCTCTCTTCCTCTCTCTTCTCTCTCTCTCTCTTCTCCCTCTCTCTCTCTTCTCCCTCTCTCTCTCTTCTCCATTTCTCTCTCTCAGCAGCCTATTTTTCTTAATGAATCAGAACATCTCTGTGCCTTTTGCCCTGCCTGACACACACAATATTTCATCTGATATTCCTAGTGTGAAACACAGCAAGAGCAGCTCACATGTCTTCTCACTGATGCTGAAAATATAGCGTGTGAAATTGCAAACTGGAGAGAGGGAAAAACAGATGTGCGCTATCTGCAGATATTTGCCTCATTATTTGTCTAATATAATAACTAGATTGAGAATCCTGATGATATCAACATGCCATCTGACTGCATCCTCCACAGATATGTACAATTCTAGAATACCGGGTGATGATTCCATCATAGAACCATAAAAGTCCACATGAATGTGAGCCTACGAGCCGCGAGAGGGAGGGGGAGGGGAGGAAGCAACAAGAAGGATACACTCTCAATTCAAACAGGCACATTCACATACATACCGTTGTATACACATATACATTTACAGTTACATTTAAGTCATTTAGCAGACGCTCTTATCCAGAGCGACATACACACATGCCCACACACACTATAAACACATACATAATGCATAAATACCTGATTAGTAAATTCCTAGTGAAAGCCGATGCTATTCAGCGAGCAGAGCAGTGTCTGACTGCAACATCCAGTGTGAGATAATTTCCAGGGAGACTGTGGTTGGAGCAGAGAGATGAAGGGATGCGAGAGGAGAGGGAGAGAGAGATAGAGCGTCAGCTGAGCAGAGCAGCGGAGAGATGGAGCTAGCAGCTAATGTTTCTTTCCTCTGTGTGCAGGGAGGAGAGAAAGAGACACAGAGACACAGAGATCTGCCTGCTAAGCCCCAGCTCACAGCATCGTTTCCCTCTGACAGGCAGGCAACATCCACATTCCAGTCCTCCTTCCCTCCGACTGTCCGTCCGCCAGAGCCCGTGACTGACGCCTCAGCTCCACACACACATGGCTGACACACACCTCTCCTCCATGCCTCCGTCTGCAGCACCAGCAATCAGTCTATTCTTCCTTCCTCCCGCTCTCCTCTCGTTCTGATGTGGTAGATGGTAGATGGATGCTGTCTCGGCTCGTTTTCCTGCTGTCTGTGTGACCGACTTGGCTCCTCTCTCACACACACGTGCAAACGCACACGCCCTAAGCACGCAGTGCCTGGCCCAGGGGATCCAGCAGACAGAAAGGGGGAGGTGGTAAGGCTCCTGCCCAGATTTGGTATCTCCTGCTGGGCTGTTAGAGCCCCTCAGATGGACCAGAGAGGAGATGAGGGAGCAGCAGTGTCTCTCTCCCTGCTCACTGCACTGACTGTAATGAGCTCATAGCCACGGCTCACATGTGACGACAGGGAGAGAGAGAGAGAGAGAGAGAGAGAGAGAGAGAGAGAGAGAGAGAGAGAGAGAGAGAGAGAGAGAGAGAGAGAGAGAGAGAGAGAGAGGTGAGCTGGGAAAGAGGATGGGAAGAGGCTTTGTGTGTGTGTGTGTATGTGTGTGTGAGCACCATAATTGGATAGCGAGTGTGTGCAAATTATTTTCTCCATCTATCCTCTCCTCCCCTCCCATCTTCTCCATCTATCCTCTCCTCCCATCTTCTCCATATATCCTCTCCTCTCCTCCCATCTTCTCCATCTATCCTCCCCTCCCATCTTCTCCATCTATCCTCTCCTCTCCTCCCATCTTCTCCATATATCCTCTCCTCTCCTCCCATCTTCTCCATCTATCCTCTCCTCCCATATTCTCCATATATCCTCTCCTCTCCATCTATCCTCTCCTCCCATCTTCTCCATATATCCTCTCCTCTCCTCCCATCTTCTCCATCTATCCTCTCCTCTCCTCCCATCTTCTCCATCTATCCTCTCCTCTCCTCCCATCTTCTCCATCTATCATCTCCTCACATCTTCTCCATCTATCCTCTCCTCTCCTCCCATCTTCTCCATCTATCCTCTCCTCCCATCTTCTCCATATATCCTCTCCTCTCCTCTCATCTTCTCCATCTATCCTCTCCTCCCATCTTCTCCATCTATCCTCTCCTCTCCTCCCATCTTCTCCATCTATCCTCTCCTCCCATCTTCTCCATATATCCTCTCCTCCCATCTTCTCCATATATCCTCTCCTCTCCATCTATCCTCTCCTCCCATCTTCTCCATATATCCTCTCCCCTCCTCCCATCTGCGCGTCCCATCTTCTCCATCTATCATCTCCTCACATCTTCTCCATCTATCCTCTCCTCTCCTCCCATCTTCTCCATCTATCCCCTCCTCCCATCTTCTCCATATATCCTCTCCTCTCGTCCCATCTTCTCCATCTATCCTCTCCTCCCATCTTCTCCATATATCCTCTCCTCTCCTCCCATCTTCTCCATCTATCCTCTCCTCCCATCTTCTCCATATATCCTCTCCTCTCCTCCCATCTTCTCCATCTATCCTCTCCTCTCCTCCCATCTTCTCCATATATCCTCTCCTCCCATCTGCTCGTCCCATCTTCTCCATCTATCCTCTCCTCCCATCTTCTCCATTTATCCTCTCCTCCCATCTTCTCCGTCTATCCTCTCCTCTCGTCCCATCTTCTCCATATATCCTCTCCTCCCATCTTCTCCATCTATCCTCTCCTCTCCTCCCATCTTCTCCATCTATCCTCTCCTCCCATCTTCTCCATCTATCCTCTCCTCTCCTCCCATCTTCTCCATCTATCCTCTCCTCCCATCTTCTCCATATATCCTCTCCTCTCCTCCCATCTTCTCCATATATCCTCTCCCCTCCTCCCATCTGCGCGTCCCATCTTCTCCATCTATCATCTCCTCCCATCTTCTCCATCTATCCTCTCCTCCCATCTTCTCCATCTATCATCTCCTCTCGTCCAATCTTCTCCATATATCCTCTCCTCTCCTCCCATATTCTCCATATATCCTCTCCTCCCATCTTCTCCATCTATCCTCTCCTCTCCTCCCATCTTCTCCATCTATCCTCTCCTCCCATCTTCTCCATATATCCTCTCCTCCCATCTTCTCCATATATCCTCTCCTCTCCTCCCTTCTGCTCGTCCCATCTTCTCCATCTATCCTCTCCTCACATCTTCTCCATCTATCCTCTCCTCCCATCTATCCTCTCCTCTCCTCCCATCTTCTCCATCTATCCTCTCCTCCCATCTTCTCCATATATCCCCTCCTCTCCTCCCATCTGCTGGTCCCATCTTCTCCATCTATCCTCTCCTCACATCTTCTCCATCTATCCTCTCCTCTCCACCCATCTTCTCCATCTATCCTCTCCTCCCATCTTCTCCATATATCCTCTCCTCTCCTCCCATCTTCTCCATCTATCCTCTCCTCCATCTATCCTCTCCTCTCCTCCCATCTTCTCCATATATCCTCTCCTGCCATCTTCTCCATCTATCCTCTCCTCTCGTCCCATCTTCTCCATATATCCTCTCCTCTCCTCACATCTTCTCCATATATCCTCTCCTCTCATCTTCTCCATCTATCCTCTCCTCTCCTCCCATCTTCTCCATCTATCCTCTCCTCTCATCCAATCTTCTCCATATATCCTCTCCTCCCATATTCTCCATATATCCTCTCCTCCCATCTTCTCCATCTATCCTCTCCTCTCCTCCCATCTTCTCCATCTATCCTCTCCTCCCATCTTCTCCATATATCCCCTCCTCTCCTCCCATCTGCTCGTCCCATCTTCTCCATCTATCCTCTCCTCCCATCTTCTCCATATATCCTCTACTCTCCTCCCATCTTCTCCTCCCATCTTCTCATCCCATCTTCTTCATATATCCTCTCCTCTCCTCCCATCTTCTCCATCTCTCCTCTCATCCTCTCTTCTCCTCCCAGCCCCTCTTCTTTTCTGCTCCCCACACACACAGAGAACACACACACAGCACACACACACAGCACACAGAGAACACGCACACAGCACACAGAGAACACACACACAGCACACACACACACAGCACAGACAGCAGACATACATATATACAAGCACACATCATCCAATTATGGCGCTCACTGGACATTTCATCATACATGATCGCTAATTTGAAATGCAAATGATTAAATTATGAATTATTATGATGTGTTAAACATGATTAAGATCATGAGATGCAGTTTAGAAATTCTACTCATTGGCAGATTAATATATTATTGGACATTATGATATTGGATTTTAAAATACAGACATTCGTGACCAACCATTTGCAAAACACATAGTGGTTTATTTTCAAATGTAATTGCTGTTCAGTAATACATGTTTAAATAAAATCAGACGAGCTCTGCTATAGTATTCACAGGGGCAACGCCTTGGAAGCACGTCTCTGATTCAACCCTGGTAAATCCTTGTGAGTCAGAGCTCAGTATAAAAGGGTGTGACACACTCCATAGGCTGCACAGAGAGCCACAATACCTCAGCCCCACCCACTTACCATCACTTTAATCACACCCACTAACACTAGCATTACTACAGTCAGTCAGTCTCTCTCTCTCTCTCTCCATCCACCCCCCATATCTCTCTCTCTCACTCTTTCTCCATCCACCCCTCATATCTCTCTCTCAATTCAATTCAATTCAATTAATTCAATTCAAGGGCTTTATTGGCATGGGAAACATGTGTTAACATTGCCAAAGCAAGTGAGGTAGATAATATATAAAGTGAATATATAAAGTTAAATAAACAATAAACATATCTCTCTCTCTCTCTCTCTCTCTCTCTCTCTCTCTCTCTCTCTCTCTCTCTCTCTCTCTCTCTCTCTCTCAATTCAATTCAATTCAAGGGCTTTATTGGCATGGGAATCATGTGTTAACATTGCCAAAGCAAGTGAGGTAGACAACATACAAAGTGAATATATAAAGTGAAAAACAACAAAAATTAACAGTAAACATTACACATACAGAAGTTTCAAAACAGTAAAGACATTACAAATGTCATATTATATATACAGTGTTTTAACAATGTACAAATGGTTAAAGGACACAAGATAAAATACATAAGCATAAATATGGGTTGTATTTACAATGGTGTTTGTTCTTCACTGGTTGCCCTTTTCTCGTGGCAACAGGTCACAAATCTTGCTGCTGTGATGGCACACTGTGGAATTTCATCCAGTAGATATGGGAGTTTTTCAAAATTGGATTTGTTTTCGAATTCTTTGTGGATCTGTGTAATCTGAGGGAAATATGTCTCTCTAATATGGTCATACATTGGGCAGGAGGTTAGGAAGTGCAGCTCAGTTTCCACCTCATTTTGTGGGCAGTGAGCACATAGCCTGTCTTCTCTTGAGAGCCATGTCTGCCTACGGCGGCCTTTTTCAATAGCAAGGCTATGCTCACTGAGCCTGTACATAGTCAAAGCTTTCCTTAATTTTGGGTCAGTCACAGTGGTCAGGTATGCTGCCGCTGTGTACTCTCTGTGTAGGGCCAAATAGCATTCTAGTTTGTTCTGTTTTTTTGTTAATTCTTTCCAATGTGTTAAGTAATTATCTTTTTGTTTTCTCATGATTTGGTTGGGTCTAATTGTGCTGTTGTCCTCTGTAGGGTGTGTTTGTGTTTGTGAACAGAGCCCCAGGACCAGCTTGCTTAGGGGACTCTTCTCCAGGTTCATCTCTCTGTAGGTGATGGCTTTGTTATGGAAGGTTTGTGAGTCGCTTCCTTTTAGGTGGTTGTAGAATTTAACGGCTCTTTTCTGGATTTTGATAATTAGTGGGTATCGGCCTAATTCTGCTCTGCATGCATTATTTGGTGTTTTACGTTGTACACGGAGGATATTTTTGCAGAATTCTGCGTGCAGAGTCTCAATTTGGTGTTTGTCCCATTTTGTAAAGTCTTGGTTGGTGAGCGGACCCCAGACCTCACAACCATAAAGGGCAATGGGCTCTATGACTGAATCAAGTATTTTTAGCCAAATCCTAATTGGTATGTTGAAATTTATGTTTCTTTTGATGGCATAGAATATATATATAATATTTTTTTTAAATGCCCTTCTTGCCTTGTCTCTCAGATCGTTCACAGCTTTGTGGAAGTTACCTGTGGCGCTGATGTTTAGGCCAAGGTATGTATAGTTTTTTGTGTGCTCTATGGCAACAGTGTCTAGATGGAATTTGTATTTGTGGTCCTGGTGACTGGACCTTTTTTGGAACACCATTATTTTGGTCTTACTGAGATTTACTGTCAGGGCCCAGGTCTGACAGAATCTGTGCATAAGATCTAGGTGCTGCTGTAGGCCCTCCTTGGTTGGTGACAGAAGCACCAGATTATCAGCAAACAGCAGACATTTGACTTCGGATTCTAGCACGGGGAGGCCGGGTGCTGCAGACTTTTCTAGTGCCCGCGCCAATTCGTTGATATATATGTTGAAGAGGGTGGGGCTTAAGCTGCATCCCTGTCTAACCCCACGACCCTGTGTGAAGAAATGTGTGTGTTTTTTGCCAATTTTAACCACACACTTGTTGTTTGTGTACATGGATTTTATTATGTCGTATGTTTTACCCCCAACACCACTTTCTATCAGTTTGTATAGCAGACCCTCATGCCAGATTGAGTCGAAGGCTTTTTTGAAATCAACAAAGCATGAGAAGACTTTGCCTTTGTTTTGGTTTGTTTGGTTGTCAATTAGGGTGTGCAGGGTGAATACATGGTCTGTTGTACGGTAATTTGGTAAAAAGCCAATTTGACATTTGCTCAATACATTGTTTTCATTGAGGAAATGTACGAGTCTGCTGTTAATAATAATGCAGAGGATTTTCCCAAGGTTACTGTTGACACATATTCCACGGTAGTTATTGGGGTCAAATTTGTCTCTACTTGTCATGTTTTGTCATATATTGTCATGTCTTGTCCTTGTGCTTCCCCTTCTGTTCGTTTCCCCCTGCTGGTCTTATTAGGTTCTTTCCCTCTTTCTCTCCCTCTCTCTCTCTCTCTCTCTCTCTCTCTCTCTATCGTTCCGTTCCTGCTCCCAGCTGTTCCTCATTCTCCTAACTACCTCATTTACTCTTTCACACCTGTCCCCTATTTTGCCCTCTGATTAGAGTCCCTATTTCTCCCTCTGTTGTCCGCTTCTGTCCTTGTCGGATCATTGTTTGATGTTTGCTGTGCTGTGTTCTTGTTCCGTCATGTTTTTGCCTTCTTCAGATGCTGCGTGTGAGCAGGTGTCTATGTCAGCTACGGCCTGTGCCTTCCCGAAGGGACCTGCAGTCTGTGGTCGCGTCTCCAGTCGTTCCTCTCTACTGACGAGAGGATTTCAGTTTTCCTGTTTGTATTTTCCTGAGATAATTTCCAGGATTATCGTTTTTGTTAAAGACTGGAATAAAGACTCTGTTTCTGTTAAGTCGCTTTTGGGTCCTCATTCACCAGCATAACAGAATGATCCGACCAAGAATGGACCCAGCGACTACGGATTCTCTCTACTCTACTGTCGAGTTCCAGGGAGCGATGCTCGGCAGACACGAGCAGGAATTGTCTGCTGCTCGTCATGCCGTTGAGACCCTGGCCGCTCAGGTCTCCGACCTCTCAGGACAGTTTCAGAGTCTTCGTCTCGTGCCACCAGCTACTTCCTGGTCTTCCGAGTCTCCGGAACCTAGGGTTAATAACCCACCATGTTACTCTGGGCAGCCCACTGAGTGCCGCTCCTTTCTCACCCAGTGTGATATTGTGTTCTCTCTCCAGCCCAACACATACTCAAGAGAGAGAGCTCAGATCGCCTACGTCATATCACTCCTTACTGGTCGGGCTCGGGAGTGGGGCACAGCTATCTGGGAGGCAAGGGCTGAGTGTACTAACGATTATCTGAACTTTAAAGAGGAGATGATACGGGTTTTTGATCGTTCTGTTTTTGGGAAAGAAGCTTCCTGGTCCCTGTCTTCCCTATGTCAAGGTAATCGATCCATAACGGATTACTCTATAGAGTTTCGCACTCTTGCTGCCTCCAGTAACTGGAACGAGCAGGCGTTGCTCGCTCGTTTTCTGGAGGGACTCCACGCTAAGGTTAAGGATGAGATTCTCTCCCGGGAGGTTCCATCCAGCGTGGATTCTTTGATTGAACTCGCTATTCGCATTGAACGACGGGTAGATCTTCGTCACCGAGCTCATAGAAGAGAGCTCGCGTTAACTGTGCCCCCCCTCTCCCCGACACTACCATCTTTCCCCACTGACTCAGGTGTTGAGCCCATGCAGCTGGGGGGTATTCGCATCTCGACTAAGGAGAGGGAACGGAGAATCACCAACCGCCTCTGTCTCTATTGCGGTTCCGCTGGTCATTTTGTCATTTCATGTCCAGTTAAAGGCCAGAGCTCATCAGTAAGCGGAGGGCGACTGATAAGCGCTACTACACTGTCCTCTCCGTCAAGTACCTGTACTACCTTGCCGGTCCATCTACGCTGGACCGGATCGGCAGCTTCCTGCAGTGCATTAATAGACTCTGGGGCGGAGGGCTGTTTTATGGACGAAGCCTGGGCTCGGGAACATGACATTCCTCTCAGACAGTTAGGGGAGCCCACGGTCATGTTCGCCTTGGATGGTAGTCCTCTCCCCAGTATATTATGTGAAACACTACCTTTAACCCTCACATTATCTGGTAACCATAGTGAGACCATTTCTTTTTTGATTTTTTGTTCACCTTTTACACCTGTTATTGGGTCATCCCTGGCTAGTGTGTCATAATCCTTCTTTTGATTGGTCTAGTAATTCTATCCTTTCCTGGAACGTTTCTTGTCATGTGAAATGTTTAATGTCTGCTATTCCTCCTGTTTCTTCTGCTCCCTCTTCACAGGATGAACCTGGTGATTTGACAGGAGTGCCGGAGGAATATCATGATCTGCGCACGGTCTTCAGTCGGTCCAGAGCCAACTCCCTTCCTCCTCACCGGTCGTATGATTGTTGTACTGATCTCCTCAAGAAGCGTTTTGCATCCGCTCCTGTCCTTGTTGCACCTGACGTCACTAAACAGTTCATTGTCGAGGTAGACGCGTCGGGGGTGGGCGTGGGAGCCATTCTGTCCCAGCGCTCCCATACTGACGATGGGGTCCACCCTTGCGCGTATTTTTCTCATCGCCTGTCGCCGTCGGAACGTAACTATGATGTGGCTAACCGCGAACTGCTCGCCATCCGTTTAGCCTTAGGCGAATGGCGACAGTGGTTGGAGGGGGCGACCGTCCCTTTTGTCGTTTGGACTGACCAAAAGAACCTTGAGTACATCCGTTCTGCCAACGACTCAATGCGCATCAAGCTCGTTGGGCGTTGTTTTTCGCTCGTTTCGAGTTCGTGATTTCTTATCGCCCGGGTACTAAGAACACCAAGCCTCATGCTTTATCCCGTCTCTTCAGTTCTTCTGTAGCGTCTACCGATCCCGAGGGGATTCTCCCTGAGGGGCGTGTTGTCGGGTTGAATGTCTGGGGAATTGAGAGACAGGTCAAGCAAGCACTCACTCACACTCCGTCGCCGCGCGCTTGTCCTAGTAACCTTCTTTTCGTTCCTGTCTCTACTCGTCTGGCTGTTCTTCAGTGGGCTCACTCTGCCAAGTTAGCTGGCCACCCCGGCGTTCGGGGTACGCTTGCTTCTATTCGCCAGCGGTTTTGGTGGCCTACTCAGGAGCGTGACACGCGCCGTTTCGTGGCTGCTTGTTCGGACTGCGCGCAGAATAAGTCCGGTAATTTTTTTTCTGCTTCTGCTCCTGGTCTTGCTGGGTCTCAGTCTGTCCCCAGCCACCGCATCTCTCCTGCCCTTGCTGTGTCTCAGTCTGTCCCCTGCCACCGCATCTCTCCTGGTTCTGCTCCTGCACTTGCTGTGTCTCAGTCTGTCCACAGCCACCGCTTCTCTCCTGTTCCTGGTCTTAGCCTTGCTGTGTCTCAGTCTGTCCCTAGTTGTTACTCTCCTGGCCTGTTTGGTCCTGATTGCTCTAACGCTTACAGTTCTCTACCCGTGTCTCATTTTTATAAGAGTAATAGCCCTAGATTCCCTCTTCATCGTCTCCCGTTACGGTCCTGAGGAGAGGAGTTGGGTTCTTTCTCGGGACGTGCTGGACCATTTGTTGATCTATGATTTCCTCCGTTGCCGCCAGGGTTCCTCCTCGAGTGCGCCAGGAGGCGCTCGGTGAGTGGGGGGGTACTGTCATGTTTTGTCATATATTGTCATGTCTTGTCCTTGTGCTTCCCCTTCTGTTCGTTTCCCCCTGCTGGTCTTATTAGGTTCTTTCCCTCTTTCTATCCCTCTCTCTCCCCCTCCGTCTCTCCCTCTCTCTCTCTCTCTATCGTTCCATTCCTGCTCCCAGCTGTTCCTCATTCTCCTAACTACCTCATTTACTCTTTCACACCTGTCCCCTATTTTGCCCTCTGATTAGAGTCCCTATTTCTCCCTCTGTTTTCCGCTTCTGTCCTTGTCGGATCATTGTTTGATGTTTGCTGTGCTGTGTTCTTGTTCCGTCGTGTTTTTGCCTTCTTCAGATGCTGCGTGTGAGCAGGTGTCTATGTCAGCTACGGCCTGTGCCTTCCCGAAGCGACCTGCAGTCTGTGGTCGCGTCTCCAGTCGTTCCTCTCTACTGACGAGAGGATTTCAGTTTTCCTGTTTGTATTTTCCTGAGATAATTTCCAGGATTATCGTTTTTGTTAAAGACTGGAATAAAGACTCTGTTTCTGTTAAGTCGCTTTTGGGTCCTCATTCACCAGCATAACAGAATGATCCGACCAAGAATGGACCCAGCGACTACGGATTCTCTCTACTCTACTGTCGAGTTCCAGGGAGCGATGCTCGGCAGACACGAGCAGGAATTGTCTGCTGCTCGTCATGCCGTTGAGACCCTGGCCGCTCAGGTCTCCGACCTCTCAGGACAGTTTCAGAGTCTTCGTCTCGTGCCACCAGCTACTTCCTGGTCTTCCGAGTCTCCGGAACCTAGGGTTAATAACCCACCATGTTACTCTGGGCAGCCCACTGAGTGCCGCTCCTTTCTCACCCAGTGTGATATTGTGTTCTCTCTCCAGCCCAACACATACTCAAGAGAGAGAGCTCGGATCGCCTACGTCATATCACTCCTTACTGGTCGGGCTCGGGAGTGGGGCACAGCTATCTGGGAGGCAAGGGCTGAGTGTACTAACGATTATCTGAACTTTAAAGAGGAGATGATACGGGTTTTTGATCGTTCTGTTTTTGGGAAAGAAGCTTCCTGGTCCCTGTCTTCCCTATGTCAAGGTAATCGATCCATAACGGATTACTCTATAGAGTTTCGCACTCTTGCTGCCTCCAGTAACTGGAACGAGCAGGCGTTGCTCGCTCGTTTTCTGGAGGGACTCCACGCTAAGGTTAAGGATGAGATTCTCTCCCGGGAGGTTCCATCCAGCGTGGATTCTTTGATTGAACTCGCTATTCGCATTGAACGACGGGTAGATCTTCGTCACCGAGCTCATAGAAGAGAGCTCGCGTTAACTGTGTCCCCCTCTCCCCGACACTACCATCTTTCCCCACTGACTCAGGTGTTGAGCCCATGCAGCTGGGGGTATTCGCATCTCGACTAAGGAGAGGGAACGGAGAATCACCAACCGCCTCTGTCTCTATTGCGGTTCCGCTGGTCATTTTGTCATTTCATGTCCAGTTAAAGGCCAGAGCTCATCAGTAAGCGGAGGGCGACTGATAAGCGCTACTACACTGTCCTCTCCGTCAAGTACCTGTACTACCTTGCCGGTCCATCTACGCTGGACCGGATCGGCAGCTTCCTGCAGTGCATTAATAGACTCTGGGGCGGAGGGCTGTTTTATGGACGAAGCCTGGGCTCGGGAACATGACATTCCTCTCAGACAGTTAGGGGAGCCCACGGTCATGTTCGCCTTGGATGGTGGTCCTCTCCCCAGTATATTATGTGAAACACTACCTTTAACCCTCACATTATCTGGTAACCATAGTGAGACCATTTCTTTTTGGATTTTTTGTTCACCTTTTACACCTGTTGTTTTGGGTCATCCCTGGCTAGTGTGTCATAATCCTTCTTTTGATTGGTCTAGTAATTCTATCCTTTCCTGGAACGTTTCTTGTCATGTGAAATGTTTAATGTCTGCTATTCCTCCTGTTTCTTCTGCTCCCTCTTCACAGGAGGAACCTGGTGATTTGACAGGAGTGCCGGAGGAATATCATGATCTGCGCACGGTCTTCAGTCGGTCCAGAGCCAACTCCCTTCCTCCTCACCGGTCGTATGATTGTTGTACTGATCTCCTCAAGAAGCGTTTTGCATCCGCTCCTGTCCTTGTTGCACCTGACGTCACTAAACAGTTCATTGTCGAGGTAGACGCGTCGGGGTGGGCGTGGGAGCCATTCTGTCCCAGCGCTCCCATACTGACGATGGGGTCCACCCTTGCGCGTATTTTTCTCATCGCCTGTCGCCGTCGGAACGTAACTATGATGTGGCTAACCGCGAACTGCTCGCCATCCGTTTAGCCTTAGGCGAATGGCGACAGTGGTGGGAGGGGCGACCGTCCCTTTTGTCGTTTGGACTGACCAAAAGAACCTTGAGTACATCCGTTCTGCCAAACGACTCAATGCGCGTCAAGCTCGTTGGGCGTTGTTTTTCGCTCGTTTCGAGTTCGTGATTTCTTATCGCCCGGGTACTAAGAACACCAAGCCTCATGCTTTATCCTGTCTCTTCAGTTCTTCTGTAGCGTCTACCGATCCCGAGGGGATTCTCCCTGAGGGGCGTGTTGTCGGGTTGAATGTCTGGGGAATTGAGAGACAGGTCAAGCAAGCACTCACTCACACTCCGTCGCCGCGCGCTTGTCCTAGTAACCTTCATTTCGTTCCTGTCTCTACTCGTCTGGCTGTTCTTCAGTGGGCTCACTCTGCCAAGTTAGCTGGCCACCCCGGCGTTCGGGGTACGCTTGCTTCTATTCGCCAGCGGTTTTGGTGGCCTACTCAGGAGCGTGACACGCGCCGTTTCGTGGCTGCTTGTTCGGACTGCGCGCAGAATAAGTCCGGTAAATTTTTTTTCTGCTTCTGCTCCTGGTCTTGCTGGGTCTCAGTCTGTCCCCAGCCACCGCATCTCTCCTGCCCTTGCTGTGTCTCAGTCTGTCCCCTGCCACCGCATCTCTCCTGGTTCTGCTCCTGCACTTGCTGTGTCTCAGTCTGTCCACAGCCACCGCCTCTCTCCTGTTCCTGGTCTTAGCCTTGCTGTGTCTCAGTCTGTCCCTAGTTGTTACTCTCCTGGCCTGTTTGGTCCTGATTGCTCTAACGCTTACAGTTCTCTACCCGTGTCTCATTTTTATAAGAGTAATAGCCCTAGATTCCCTCTTCATCGTCTCCCGTTACGGTCCTGAGGAGAGGAGTTGGGTTCTTTCTCGGGACGTGCTGGACCGTTTGTTGATCTATGATTTCCTCCGTTGCCGCCAGGGTTCCTCCTCGAGTGCGCCAGGAGGCGCTCGGTGAGTGGGGGGGTACTGTCATGTTTTGTCATATATTGTCATGTCTTGTCCTTGTGCTTCCCCTTCTGTTCGTTTCCCCCTGCTGGTCTTATTAGGTGCTTTCCCTCTTTCTATCCCTCTCTCTCCCCCTCCGTCTCTCCCTCTCTCTCTCTCTCTCTCTCTCTATCGTTCCGTTCCTGCTCCCAGCTGTTCCTCATTCTCCTAACTACCTCATTTACTCTTTCACACCTGTCCCCTATTTTGCCCTCTGATTAGAGTCCCTATTTCTCCCTCTGTTTTCCGCTTCTGTCCTTGTCGGATCATTGTTTGATGTTTGCTGTGCTGTGTTCTTGTTCCGTCGTGTTTTTGCCTTCTTCAGATGCTGCGTGTGAGCAGGTGTCTATGTCAGCTACGGCCTGTGCCTTCCCGAAGCGACCTGCAGTCTGTGGTCGCGTCTCCAGTCGTTCCTCTCTACTGACGAGAGGATTTCAGTTTTCCTGTTTGTATTTTCCTGAGATAATTTCCAGGATTATCGTTTTTGTTAAAGACTGGAATAAAGACTCTGTTTCTGTTAAGTCGCTTTTGGGTCCTCATTCACCAGCATAACACTACTTTTGTGGATTGGGGTGATCAGTCCTTGGTTCCAAATATTGGGGAAGATGCCAGAGCTAAGTATGATGTTAAAGAGTTTTAGTATAGCCAATTGGAATTTGTTGTCTGTATATTTGATCATTTCATTGAAGATACCATCGACACCACAGGCCTTTTTGGGTTGGAGGGTTTTTATTTTGTCCTGTAACTCATTCAATGTAATTGGAGAATCCAGTGGGTTCTGGTAATCTTTAATAGTTGATTCTAAGATCTGTATTTGATCATGTATATGTTTTTGCTCTTTATTCTTTGTTATAGAGCCAAAAAGATTGGAGAAGTGGTTTACCCATACATCTCCATTTTGGATAGATAATGCTTCGTGTTGTTGTTTGTTTAGTGTTTTCCAATTTTCCCAGAAGTGGTTAGAGTCTATGGATTCTTCAATTGCATTGAGCTGATTTCTGACATGCTGTTCCTTCTTTTTCCGTAGTGTATTTCTGTATTGTTTTAGTGATTCACCATAGTGAAGGCGTAGACTCAGGTTTTCCGGGTCTCTATGTTTTTGGTTGGACAGGTTTCTCAATTTCTTTCTTAGATTTTTGCATTCTTCATCAAACCATTTGTCATTATTGTTAATTTTCTTCGGTTTTCTATTTGAGATTTTTAGATTTGATAGGGAAGCTGAGAGGTCAAATATACTGTTAAGATTTTCTACTGCCAAGTTTACACCTTCACTATTACAGTGGAACGTTTTACCCAGGAAATTGTCTAAAAGGGATTGGATTTGTTGTTGCCTAATTGTTTTTTGGTAGGTTTCCAAACTGCATTCCTTCCATCTATAGCATTTCTTAATGTTACTCAGTTCAATCATCAAGTTTGCGGACGACACAACAGTGGTAGGCTTGATTACCAACAACGACGAGACGGCCTACAGGGAGGAGGTGAGGGCCCTCGGAGTGTGGTGTCAGGAAAATAACCTCACACTCAATGTCAACAAAACTAAGGAGATGATTGTGGACTTCAGGAAACAGCAGAGGGAACACCCCCCTATCCACATCGATGGAACAGTAGTGGAGAGGGTAGCAAGTTTTAAGTTCCTCGGCATACACATCACAGACAAACTGAATTGGTCCACTCACACTGACAGCGTCGTGAAGAAGGCGCAGCAGCGCCTCTTCAACCTCAGGAGGCTGAAGAAATTCGGCTTGTCACCAAAAGCACTCACAAACTTCTACAGATGCACAATCGAGAGCATCCTGGCGGGCTGTATCACCGCCTGGTATGGCAACTGCTCAACCGTAAGGCTCTCCAGAGGGTAGTGAGGTCTGCACAACGCATCACCGGGGGCAAACTACCTGCCCTCCAGGACACCTACACCACCCGATGTTACAGGAAGGCCATAAAGATCATCAAGGACATCAACCACCCGAGCCACTGCCTGTTCACCCCGCTATCATCCAGAAGGCGAGGTCAGTACAGGTGCATCAAAGCTGGGACCGAGAGACTGAAAAACAGCTTCTATCTCAAGGCCATCAGACTGTTAAGCAGCCACCACTAACATTGAGTGGCTGCTGCCAACACACTGTCATTGACACTGACCCAACTCCAGCCACTTTAATAATGGGAATTGATGGGAAATTATGTAAATATATCACTAGCCACTTTAAACAATGCTACCTTATATAATGTTACTTACCCTACATTATTCATCTCATATGCATACGTATATACTGTACTCCACATCATCGACTGCATCCTTATGTAATACATGTATCACTAGCCACTTTAACTATGCCACTTTGTTTACTTTGTCTACATACTCATCTCATATGTATATACTGTACTCGATACCATCTACTGTATGCTGCTCTGTACCATCACTCATTCATATATCCTTATGTACATATTCTTTATCCCCTTACACTGTGTATAAGACAGTAGTTTTGGAATTAATATAATAATAATAATAATATATGTTAGTTAGATTACTTGTTGGTTATCACTGCATTGTCGGAACTAGAAGCACAAGCATTTCGCTACACTCGCATTAACATCTGCTAACCATGTGTATGTGACAAATAAATTTAGATTAGATTTGATTTGATTCGATTCCTTTGGCTTTGATGCCTCATGATTGAGTATTGCTCTGTTTAAGTAGACTGTGATTTTGCTGTGGTCTGATAGGGGTGTCAGTGGGCTGACTGTGAATGCTCTGAGAGACTCTGGGTTGAGGTCAGTGATAAAGTAGTCTACAGTACTACTGCCAAGAGATGAGCTATAGGTGTACCTACCATAGGAGTCCTCTCGAAGCCTACCGTTGACTATGTACATACCCAGCGTGCGACAGAGCTGCAGGAGTTGTGACCCGTTTTTGTTGGTTATGTTGTCATAGTTGTGCCTAGAGGGGCATATGGGGGAGGGAATGTTGTCACCTCCAGGCATATGTTTGTCCCCCTGTGTGCTGAGGGTGTCAGGTTCATGTCCGGTTCTGGCATTTAGGTCGCCACAGACTAGTACATGTCCCTGGGCCTGGAAATGATTGATTTCACCCTCCAGGATGGAGAAGCTGTCTTCATTAAATTATGGGGATTCTCGTGGGGGGATATAGGTAGCACACAGGAGGACATTTTTCTCTGTTAGGATCATTTCCTTTTGAATTTCTAGCCAAATGTAGAATGTTCTTGTTTTGATTAATTTAATGGAGTGAGTTAGGTCTGCTCTATATCAAATTAGCATACCCCCTGAGTCCCTTCCCTGTTTCACACCTGGTAGTCTGGTGGATGGGACTACCAGCTCTCTGTAACCTAGAGGGCAACCAGTGGGTCTGTCTCCTCTATACCAGGTTTCTTGCAGGATGACAATGTCTGTATTACCGATTTCTTTGGTGAAGTCCGGGTTTCTGCTCTTTAGGCCAAAGGCAGATGACCTCAGGCCTTGGATATTCCAGGATAATATAGTGAAGGCTTTTTGTTCCATAGAGTGTCCAATGTTGTTGGTCGTGGTTTGGCCTCAGGCCAGTAAGTGTGAGCAGAGCCTGCTGAGCATCTGGTACATGCCATTGGCTTGGGTGAGTGTGAAAGTGGGGGTTGGGACTGTTTGCCCGCTCACTACCTGGGCGTATGTGTGGCTTCCATGTTGAGGCCCTCTTTGCGGGGGTGGGGTGCATGGGGAGGGCAGGAGTGGCATAGGTTTGATCTGAGGGGGCCTAAATGGGGTGTGAGCATGGTTGACGTGGGGGGGTGTTGATTGGTTGGGGTGGGGGTGTGGATGTGTCTGGGTGTACTGTGGTCTGGATGTAATTCCTCTTGGCGTGGGTCCTCTATGTGTAGGTCCAGGGGGGGTCCTGCAGATCTGGGAGGGTGTCTCACTGGTCTGGGTGGGGTGTCTATTGATCTGTTGCTCCTGTGTGAAGTGTTGGGGATACGTTTGAGAGCGATGTCCTTTAGAGTCCTGGCAAAGGTGGGCACTGCTGCCTTGTAGAGGTGGACCTGGTCATAGAGGTTGTTCAAGTCCAGGGTGGAGTGGTGGGCCAGGAAAACATTTGGTTTTGATGCACAGTCACAGGAAATACTTGCATTTACCCGCTGTATTGTGGCAGGGTGGAAGTCTTTTCGTGGTAGCAGGGTGGAGATAACCACTTGTGCATTGGGGAAAGTAGAAGAAGCCTTTTCAATCACTCCCTTCAGTGCTGTGGCCACCCTTTCCTGCTGTGCTCTCAGGTCGTTTGTGCCTGTGTGTATTATTATGTGGCTGGGTGAACCAAGTTGGTCCTCAGCAGAAGGTCGAGGGCACGCTGGGTGTTTGGACACCAGAGTTTAGACACACTATGTTTGGGAAAAAGTTTTTTTTCTTCTATATATTTCCCATTTGAGTCCATAAGTAGTACAATCTGTGTCTTGTGTTTGTCCTCAGTGGGTGTGAGGGGGTTGTCAGAAGGGCTATCAGGGTGGCTGACAGGGGGGGTGCTCAGAGGGGGTGAGAGCCGCTGGGCTTGTGGTTCTTCATTTGTCTGTTCTGCTGTGATGTCGACTCTATGGTCAGTGTCTGGTGTGGACTGTTCTGCTGTGGTGTCGAGACTTTTGTCAGGTGCTGAGGTGGGCTGTTCTGCTGGCTTCTCTGTGGGGGTGGCCACCTCTCTAGTGGGTTGTTCTCTGTCACACGCCGTCCCCCTCAACCTCTCTTCCGTCCCTCTCAACCTCTCCTCCACCAGCAGTCTGATCCTCTCCTCTAATGCTCTGTTCTTCTCCTGATTCTGCTCTTTCTCCTGTTGAAGTTGTCTCACCACAGTCCAGAGTGCAGATATATCTCTGTCCACCTCCAGCTCTCCGGGTCTGGTTAAGAGGGTGTTGTTGTGCTGGACTGTTGTCTGGGTCTGTGCTGACTGAAGTGTAATCACCTGCTGTTCCAGCTCCACCTGCCTTATCTCCAGCTGGGTGAATTTGTCCTTCATTTCAATGAGGGAGTGGTGGTCTGTGCTGGGAGGTTGACTCTCCGCTGGGGGTTGCTTGTCTGTGGTGTTACGTAATGAAGAGGTCTGGTCTGACTCGCTCGGGTGGGGGTATCTTTATCAAGGGAGAGCTTCTCCTGTTGGGCTAATTCTTTGATTAGGTGAAAGTCCAGCTGAAACTGTTCGGGGTTACTCTGTACCATTACTGTTCCGGACTTATAGATATTTATATTACTTGACTCAGAGTCCTCGTTATCAAGTATTCTGAGTTTCCACCCCTCGTTAACCCCCGCTCTCTTAACAGAGGGTTAGTGTGCTAATATAGCACTGTGCCATGCAGGGGAAGGTTTGTGTGGAAGATAAGGTTGCTGATGTTCCCATTTTTGTAATAGTCAGCAAAAAGTGTCTCTTGATTTTCCATAAGGAGCTTCATTTTGTAATCTTTTCTTGCCTTATCATTCTTTACATGCAAAGGGTACTGTATTTTAATTACCTCCGAACAGCGGGAGCTTCTAAGGCCTCTCCATTTGGTTGGGGTAGACTGTGTGACTCTCCTGCCATTGTTGGGCTAATGGGCTTTGACACCTCTCACTTGACATGTCAGTGCAAGTTGAAGCTGTATCAATCAGGCTTGGCAGAATTCTGTTAGAATTCAGTCCTTATAAAGTAATGTTGTGTATTTTTCTTCTTGGCTTTTGGAAATAAGATATAGTTTCAGACTAAACATTACTCACTCAGTTCCAGGTTGGATGGTGTTTTCAGGTTTCTGTTGTTTTCCAGAGAATTTGCTGTATAGAGTAAAAATCCTTGGTAGTTGTGAACCTTCCAGGTGATTCCGTAATTCCGTCCAAAATCAGGTTGTAGGTTTTAAGTTTTGATTTGAAGTAGGGGTTATGTTGTGGAGGGTAGAATCCAGTATGTGTTCCAGACAAAAAATCCAAGTTTATCTAACTCTTAATCTATCTTTTTTTAAAGAAAATGCTGAAAAATGCAGGAGCTCATCTGATCCTGACCTCTGCGCTCTCTCCACCCCCATCTCTCTCTCTCTCTCTCTC
>NC_060176.1:3911706-4084206 GCF_021184085.1 Oncorhynchus gorbuscha
GATCTTTATCGTTACATAGAGGTTAAATAAACAAACATTACTAATCACAAAGTGATCTTTATCGTTACATAGAAATTAAATAAACAAACATTATTAATCACAAAGTAATCTTTATCGTTACATAGAGGTTAAATAAACAAACATTATTAATCACAAAGTGATCTTTATCGTTACATAGAAGTTAAATAAACAAACATTATTAATCACAAAGTGATCTTTATCATTACATAGATGTTAAATAAACAAACATTATTAATCACAAAGTGATCTTCATCGTTACATAGAGGTTAAATAAACAAACATTACTAATCACAAAGTGATCTTTATCGTTACATAGAAGTTAAATAAACAAACATTACTAATCACAAAGTGATCTTTATCATTACATAGAGGTTAAATAAACAAACATTACTAATCACAAAGTAATCTTTATCGTTACATAGAAGTTAAATAAACAAACATTACTAATCACAAAGTGATCTTTATCATTACATAGAGGTTAAATAAACAACCATTACTAATCACAAAGTGATCTTTATCGTTACATAGAAGTTAAATAAACAAACATTACTAATCACAAAGTGATCTTTATCATTACATAGAGGTTAAATAAACAAACATTACTAATCACAAAGTGATCTTCATCGTTACATAGAGGTTAAATAAACAAACATTACTAATCACAAAGTGATCTTTATCGTTACATAGAGGTTAAATAAACAAACATTATTAATCACAAAGTGATCTTCATCGTTATATAGAGGTTAAATAAACAAACATTATTAATCACAAAGTGATCTTCATCGTTATATAGAGGTTAAATAAACAAACATTATTAATCACAAAGTGATCTTCATCGTTATATAGAGGTTAAATAAACAAACATTATTAATCACAAAGTGATCTTTATCGTTACATAGAGGTTAAATAAACAAACATTACTAATCACAAAGTGATCTTTATCGTTACATAGAAGTTAAATAAACAAACATTACTAATCACAAAGTGATCTTTATCGTTACATAGAAGTTAAATAAACAAACATTACTAATCACAAAGTGATCTTTATCGTTACATAGAAGTTAAATAAACAAACATTACTAATCACAAAGTGATCTTTATCATTACATAGATGTTAAATAAACAAACATTACTAATCACAAAGTGATCTTTATCATTACATAGATGTTAAATAAACAAACATTACTAATCACAAAGTGATCTTTATCATTACATAGAGGTTAAATAAACAAACATTACTAATCACAAAGTGATCTTTATCATTACATAGATGTTAAATAAACAAACATTATTAATCACAAAGTGATCTTTATCGTTACATAGAAGTTAAATAAACAAACATTACTAATCACAAAGTGATCTTTATCGTTACATAGAGGTTAAATAAACAAACATTATTAATCACAAAGTGATCTTCATCGTTACATAGAGGTTAAATAAACAAACATTACTAATCACAAAGTGATCTTTATAGTTACATAGAGGTTAAATAAACAAACATTACTAATCACAAAGTGATCTTTATCGTTACATAGATGTTAAATAAACAAACATTATTAATCACAAAGTGATCTTCATCGTTACATAGAGGTTAAATAAACAAACATTACTAATCACAAAGTGATCTTTATCATTACATAGTGGTTAAATAAACAAACATGATTAATCACAAAGGAAACTTCATCGTTATATAGAGGTTAAATAACCAAACATTATTAATCACGAAGTAATCTTTATCGTTACATAGAGGTTAAATAAACAAACATGATTAATCACAAAGGAAACTTCATCGTTACAGAGGTTAAATAAACAAACATTATGAACCATATTTGACATCCATATAACAACACTAACCTCTCCTTCCAGACACCATGACTAGACTGATAAACACAACAACACTAACCTCTCCTCTCAGAAGCCATGACTAGACTGATAAACACAACAACACTAACCTCTCCTTTCAGAAGACATGACTAGACTGATAAACACAACAACACTAACCTCTCCTTCCAGAAGCCATGACTAGACTGGTAAACACAACAACACTAACCTCTCCTTCCAGGAGCCATGACTAGACTGATAAACATAACAACACTAACCTCTCCTTCCAGAAGCCATGACTAGACTGATAAACACAACAACACTAACCTCTCCTTCCAGGAGCCATGACTAGACTGATAAACATAACAACACTAACCTCTCCTTCCAGAAGCCATGACTAGACTGATAAACACAACAACACTAACCTCTCCTTCCAGAAGATATGACAAGACTGATAAACACAACAACACTAACCTCTCCTTCCAGAAGCCATGACTAGACTGATAAACACAACAACACTAACCTCTCCTTCCAGAAGACATGACTAGACTGATAAACACAACAACACTAACCTCTCCTTCCAGAAGACATGACTAGACTGATAAACACAACAACACTAACCTCTCCTTCCAGAAGACATGACTAGACTGATAAACACAACAACACTAACCTCTCCTTCCAGAAGACATGACTAGACTGATAAATAAAATCATGGTGGGAAAGGAATACAAAACAACACAAACACAAATCAATTAACTTGAGGTAGCCACCCGGAGGATGAAAATAAAAGTCCAAACTGGTTGCAATTAAGTCCATTTACAACCAGATTAAAACCAAATTTTGTTATTATAATAAGGTCATTTAAACCATCTCTGCCCTCTGTGAACAGTTTCAGTCATCAGACGCTACAAAACAAGCAGTGTGTTTCTCCTTCTACACAGTATCTCTTCCTATAGGACTCTGACATACAGTACTCCCGAGACATCGCCTGCATCCCAAATTTACATTTACATTTACATTTAAGTCATTTAGCAGACGCTCTTATCCAGAGCGACTTACAAATTGGTGCATTCACCTTATGACATCCAGTGGAACAGTCACTTTACAATAGTGCATCTAAAACTTAAGGGGGGGTGAGAGGGATTACTTATCCTATCCTAGGTATTCCTTAAAGAGGTGGGGTTTCAGGTGTCTCCGGAAGGTGGTGATTGACTCCGCTGTCCTGGCGTCGTGAGGGAGTTTGTTCCACCATTGGGGGGCCAGGGCAGCGAACAGTTTTGACTGGGCAGAGCGGGAGCTGAACTTCCTCAGTGGTAGGGAGGCGAGCAGGCCAGAGGTGGATGAACGCAGTGCCCTTGATTGGGTGTAGGGCCTGATCAGAGCCTGGAGGTACTGAGGTGCCGTTCCCCTCAGAGCTCCGTAGGCAAGCACCATGGTCTTGTAGCGGATGCGAGCTTCAACTGGAAGCCAGTGGAGAGAACGGAGGAGCGGGGTGACGTGAGAGAACTTGGGAAGGTTGAACACCAGACGGGCTGCGGCGTTCTGGATGAGTTGAAGGGGTTTAATGGCACAGGCACCAGTGGTGAGAGCGCGTGGTGAGGAGCGCGTGGTGAGGAGACAGATTCTCGCCACGCCACCTGGTAGGAGCGACCTGTCAGGTAGGACGCAATCCAAGCGTGGGCCGCACCGGAGATGCCCAACTCGGAGAGGGTGGAGAGGAGGATCTGATGGTTCACAGTATCGAAGGCAGCCGATAGATCTAGAAGGATGAGAGCATAGGAGAGAGAGTTAGCTTTAGCAGTGCGGAGCGCCTCCGTGATACAGAGGAGAGCAGTCTCAGTTGAATGACTAGTCTTGAAACCTGACTGATTTGGATCAAGAAGGTCATTCAGAGAGAGATAGCGGGCACCCACAGTGTCTCCTGACCCCTCCTGTCTCAGCCTCCAGTATTTTTGCTGCAGTAG
Organism: Oncorhynchus gorbuscha; assembly: GCF_021184085.1. Classification (NCBI taxonomy): domain Eukaryota; kingdom Metazoa; phylum Chordata; class Actinopteri; order Salmoniformes; family Salmonidae; genus Oncorhynchus; species Oncorhynchus gorbuscha. Next base: position 3,915,513 of record NC_060176.1, read on the forward strand.
TTTATGTGTCGGGGGGCTAGGGTCAGTTTGTTATATCTGGAGTACTTCTCCTGTCCTATTCTGTGTCTTGTGTGAATTTAAGTGTGCTCTCTCTAATTCTCTCTTTCTCTCTTTCTTTCTCTCTCTCGGAGGACCTGAGCCCTAGGACCATGCCTCAGGACTACCTGACATGATGACTCCTTGCTGTCCTCAGTCCACCTGGCTGTGCTGATGCTCCAGTTTCAACTGTTCTGCCTTATTATTATTGGACCATGCTGGTCATTTATGAACATTTATGAACATCTTGGCCATGTTCTGTTATAATCTCCACCCAGCACAGCCAGAAGAGGACTGGCCACCCCACATAGCCTGGTTCCTCTCTAGGTTTCTTCCTAGGTTTTGGCCTTTCTAGGGAGTTTTTCCTAGCCACCGTGCTTCTACACCTGCATTGCTTGCTGTTTGGGGTTTTAGGCTTCCGGTTCCGGTTGGAGCGAGTGGTCGCATCTGCACTTCGCTCCCACGGGTAGTATAACTTTTTCATTATATTTCATTATATCACAACGGTTTGATTTGTCTTATCTTAGCAATTTCTTCTCAGCTAGCTACATAGCCGTCTTTGTATCAAAGATAATTGCGTAATTATCGTATTTCGCCGTCCTAACGTAGTCTTCACTAGCCAGCTAGCTAACGTCCACTGATTAGCTGCACTGGAGAAACTATTACACTCAACTGAACGACTTGATTAGTTTAGTGTTAGCTAGCTACATAGCTGTCTTTGCTGTCTTCGTATCATCGTATCCAAGATAATTGTGTTGTTTAGGTTTAGAGTGTGTAGTCTTAGAGTGATTATCTTAATTTACCGAGGTTAGCTAGCCAGCTATTTGTCGTCCTTAACGTAGGTGACTCTGCTAGCTAGCCAACGCTAGCCAACGTCTTCTGTATAGAACTCAACTACCCGGTCGCATTCACAGGTAGTATCACATTTTCACTTCATTTCATTACAGTACAACGGTTTGATTTGTTTGATCGTAGCTAGCTACTTAGCTAGCTACATAGCCGTCTTTGTATCAAAGATAATTGTGTAGTCTAGAGCGATTTTCTAGGTTCGCTAGCCATCTATTGTCGTTCTTTTAACGCAACGTAACGTAAACAACACTGCTAGCTAGCCTGCTAGCCCCCGAATAGCAACACTGCAGAAACTATTACACTCAACGGAACGACTTGATTAGTGTAGTGTCAACAACGCACCCACTGCCAGCTGGCCTACTTCAGCAGTACTGTATCATTCTAATCATTTTAGTCAATAAGATTCTTGCTACGTAGCTTAACTTTCTGAACATTCGAGACGTGTAGTCCACTTGTCATTCCAATCTCCTTTGCATTAGCGTAGCCTCTTCTGTAGCCTGTCAACTATGTGTCTGTTTATCCCTGTTCTCTCCTCTCTGCACAGACCATACAAACGCTCCACACCGCGTGGCCGCGGCCACCCTACTCTGGTGGTCCCAGCGCGCACGACCCACGTGGAGTTCCAGGTCTCCGGTAGCCTCTGGAACTGCCAATCTGCGGTCAACAAGGCAGAGTTCATCTCAGCCTATGCCTCCCTCCAGTCCCTCGACTTCTTGGCACTGACGGAAACATGGATCACCACAGACAACACTGCTACTCCTACTGCTCTCTCTTCGTCCGCCCACGTGTTCTCGCACACCCCGAGAGCGTCTGGTCAGCGGGTGGTGGCACCGGGATCCTCATCTCTCCCAAGTGGTCATTCTCTCTTTCTCCCCTTACCCATCTGTCTATCGCCTCCTTTGAATTCCATGCTGTCACAGTTACTAGCCCTTTCAAGCTTAACATCCTTATCATTTATCGCCCTCCAGGTTCCCTCGGAGAGTTCATCAATGAGCTTGATGCCTTGATAAGCTCCTTTCCTGAGGATGGCTCACCTCTCACAGTTCTGGGCGACTTTAACCTCCCCACGTCTACCTTTGACTCTTTCCTCTCTGCCTCCTTCTTTCCACTCCTCTCCTCTTTTGACCTCACCCTCTCACCTTCCCCCTACTCACAAGGCAGGCAATACGCTCGACCTCATCTTTACTAGATGCTGTTCTTCCACTAACCTCATTGCAACTCCCCTCCAAGTCTCCGACCACTGCCTTGTATCCTTTTCCCTCTCGCTCTCATCCAACACCTCCCACACTGCCCCTACTCGGATGGTATCGCGCCGTCCCAACCTTCGCTCTCTCTCCCCCGCTACTCTCTCCTCTTCCATCCTATCATCTCTTCCCTCCGCTCAAACCTTCTCCCACCTATCTCCTGATTCTGCCTCCTCAACCCTCCTCTCCTCCCTCTCTGCATCCCTTGACTCTCTATGTCCCCTATCCTCCAGGCCGGCTCGGTCCTCCCTCCCGCTCCGTGGCTCGATGACTCATTGCGAGCTCACAGAACAGGGCTCCGGGCAGCCGAGCGGAAATGGAGGAAAACTCGCCTCCCTGCGGACCTGGCATCCTTTCACTCCCTCCTCTCTACATTTTCCTCCTCTGTCTCTGCTGCTAAAGCCACTTTCTACCACGCTAAATTCCAAGCATCTGCCTCTAACCCTAGGAAGCTCTTTGCCACCTTCTCCTCCCTCCTGAATCCTCCGCCCCCTCCCCCCTCCTCCCTCTCTGCAGATGACTTCGTCAACCATTTTGAAAAGAAGGTCGACGACATCCGATCCTCGTTTGCTAAGTCAAACGACACCGCTGGTTCTGCTCACACTGCCCTACCCTGTGCTCTGACCTCTTTCTCCCTCTCTCTCCAGATGAAATCTCGCGTCTTGTGACGGCCGGCCGCCCAACAACCTGCCCGCTTGACCCTATCCCCTCCTCTCTTCTCCAGACCATTTCCGGAGACCTTCTCCCTTACCTCACCTCGCTCATCAACTCATCCCTGACCGCTGGCTACGTCCCTTCCGTCTTCAAGAGAGCGAGAGTTGCACCCCTTCTGAAAAAACCTACACTCGATCCCTCCGATGTCAACAATTACAGACCAGTATCCCTTCTTTCTTTTCTCTCCAAAACTCTTGAACGTGCCGTCCTTGGCCAGCTCTCCCGCTATCTCTCTCTGAATGACCTTCTTGATCCAAATCAGTCAGGTTTCAAGACTAGTCATTCAACTGAGACTGCTCTCCTCTGTATCACGGAGGCGCTCCGCACTGCTAAAGCTAACTCTCTCTCCTCTGCTCTCATCCTTCTAGATCTATCGGCTGCCTTCGATACTGTGAACCATCAGATCCTCCTCTCCACCCTCTCCGAGTTGGGCATCTCCGGCGCGGCCCACGCTTGGATTGCGTCCTACCTGACAGGTCGCTCCTACCAGGTGGCGTGGCGAGAATCTGTCTCCTCACCACGCGCTCTCACCACTGGTGTCCCCCAGGGCTCTGTTCTTGGCCCTCTCCTATTCTCGCTATACACCAAGTCACTTGGCTCTGTCATAACCTCACATGGTCTCTCTTATCATTGCTATGCAGACGACACACAATTAATCTTCTCCTTTCCCCTTCTGATGACCAGGTGGCGAATCGCATCTCTGCATGTCTGGCAGACATATCAGTGTGGATGACGGATCACCACCTCAAGCTGAACCTCGGCAAGACGGAGCTGCTCTTCCTCCCGGGAAGGACTGCCCGTTCCATGATCTCGCCATCACGGTTGACAACTCCATTGTGTCCTCCTCCCAGAGCGCCAAGAACCTTGGCGTGATCCTGGACAACACCCTGTCGTTCTCAACCAACATCAAGGCGGTGGCCCGTTCCTGTAGGTTCATGCTCTACAACATCCGCAGAGTACGACCCTGCCTCACACAGGAAGCGGCGCAGGTCCTAATCCAGGCACTTGTCATCTCCCGTCTGGATTACTGCAACTCGCTGTTGGCTGGGCTCCCTGCCTGTGCCATTAAACCCCTTCAACTCATCCAGAACGCCGCAGCCCGTCTGGTGTTCAACCTTCCCAAGTTCTCTCACGTCACCCCGCTCCTCCGTTCTCTCCACTGGCTTCCAGTTGAAGCTCGCATCCGCTACAAGACCATGGTGCTTGCCTACGGAGCTGTGAGGGGAACGGCACCTCAGTACCTCCAGGCTCTGATCAGGCCCTACACCCAAACAAGGGCACTGCGTTCATCCACCTCTGGCCTGCTTGCCTCCCTACCACTGAGGAAGTACAGCTCCCGCTCAGCCCAGTCAAAACTGTTCGCTGCCCTGGCCCCCCCAATGGTGGAACAAACTCCCTCACGACGCCAGGACAGCGGAGTCAATCACCACCTTCCGGAGACACCTGAAACCCCACCTCTTTAAGGAATACCTAGGATAGGATAAGTAATCCCTCTCACCCCACCCCCCCCCTAAGTTTTAGATGCACTATTGTTAAGTGACTGTCCCACTGGATGTCATAAGGTGAATGCACCAATTTGTAAGTCGCTCTGGATAAGAGCGTCTGCTAAATGACTTAAATGTAAATGTAAATGTAGGCTGGGTTTCTGTACAGCACTTTGAGATATCAGCTGATGTACGAAGAGCTATATAAATACATTTGATTTGATTTGATATTTCCTATGTAGTGCATTAGTTTGACCAGGGCCCATAGGGCCATAGGGCTCTGGTCAAAAGTAGTACAGTATGAAGTGAATAGGGTGCCATTTGGCATGCAGTTATACATAGATTATCCCTGGGATTCTCTAAGATAAAGCCCCAGCTGTGACATCCAGCTATAATGTAGTGGAGGTAGTTCAGTGAACTGCACTTCCATCATGAGAAATCTTGCCTGAGACCTCTGAAGACTTATGTTAATACTCAGGCTTTATCTCAGCGGGCTATCACAGACTTGTGGTGGATGGTGGTGGGAGGATGAGCTGGGTTCAAATGCCTTTCTGTCTCTCTCTCCCCCCACCCATCCCCCATCTTTCTCTGACATCTTGCTCCATGAGCCCTGTGTTTGCTGACCTGTCCTGAGGGACAGAGCCAGATAACAGGACCACTGTCCAAGTCCTCTCAACGCAACAACACTCACTCTCCATCTGTCTGGGAGGAAGTGTGTGTGTGTGTGTGGAGCGGGCTATGTCTGTGTAACGTGACATGGCATTGTGCCATAACAGACCTGGATGTCAAATCCATGTCACAACAATAATGAGTGAGTGAGTGAGTGAGTGAGTGTGAGAGAGAGAGAGAGAGAGAGAGAGAGAGAGAGAGAGAGAGAGAGAGAGAGAGAGAGAGAGAGAGTCCTGTTTTAGGTCAGTGCGTAGTAGATGTGTGTCTGACATTTGCGGTTATCAATGCAATGGGGAAATGTCAGAGACTGCAGTGCAGCTTGCATCTTAATACTGAGGAATCCTCCTGCACACACAATGCAACACACAAATGTCACAGACTGCACACAGCTTGCACTTAACACACAGGAATCCACACACACACACACACACACACACACACACACACACACACACACACACACACACACACACACACACACACACACACACACACACACACACACACACACACAATATCCAGCAGAAACCCAGTCCACTCTAAATGGACATATGGTCAATAAGATAGATAGGTTTGAATCCCAGCCAAAGTCACAAGATGAACTCAAAGCCCTTTTGCATCCAGACTAGATTTTAGATGATGATGCAAGTCGCTATCCCTGCAATACCATACCTAGCTACCCCTGAAATACCATACCTAGCTACCCCTGCAATACCATACCTAGCTATCCCTGCAATACCATACCTAGCTGTGCCCCTGCAATACCATACCTAGCTACCCCTGCAATACCATACCTAGCTACCCCTGCAATACCATACCTAGCTACCCCTGCAATACCATACCTAGCTACCCCTGCAATACCATACCTAGCTACCCCTGCAATACCATACCTAGCTACCCCTGCAATACCATACCTAGCTACCCCCTGCAATACCATACCTACCTACCCCTGCAATACCATACCCTAGCTACCCCTGCAATGCCATACCTAGCTACCTAGCCCTGCAATACCATACCTAGCTACCCCTGCAATACCATACCTACCTACCATACCCTGCAATACCATACCTAGCTACCCCTGCAATGCCATACCTAGCTACCCCCTGCAATACCATACCTACCTACCCCTGCAATACCATACCTAGCTACCCCTGCAATACCATACCTAGCTACCCCTGCAATACCATACCTAGCTACCCCTGCAATACCATACCTACCTACCCCTGCAATGCCATACCTAGCTACCTCCCTGCAATACCATACCTACCTACCCCTGCAATACCATACCTACCTACCCCTGCAATGCCATACCTAGCTACCAATGCAATACCATACCTAGCTACCCCTGCAATACCATACCTACCTACCCCTGCAATACCATACCTACCTACCCCTGCAATACCATACCTAGCTACCAATGAAATACCATACCTAGCTACCAATGAAATACCATACCTACCTACCCCTGCAATGCCATACCTAGCTACCAATGCAATACCATACCTAGCTACCCCTGCAATACCATACCTACCTACCCCTGCAATACCATACCTACCTACCCCTGCAATACCATACCTACCTACCCCTGCAATGCCATACCTAGCTACCAATGCAATACCATACCTAGCTACCCCTGCAATACCATACCTACCTACCCCTGCATTACCATACCTAGCTAATCCCTGCAATGCCATACCTAGCTACCCCTGCAATACCATACCTAGTTACTAATGCAATACCATACATTGCTACCACTGCAAAACTGAACCTAGCTTCCAATGCAATACAAACACCTAGCTACTGTTGATGAATAACTACCAGAGAGAGAGACCAAATCAAGACGCTGGACAGAGTGGAATCAAGTATAGCAAAAAGGCAGTTTATTTAGTCAAAATATATCTTGTCCTGCAGTTTAACGTGCACGGACCTAGTCATATAACTCAGTAGGGAGTCAGGTGAAAAAGGACCTAAACAGAGGTTCCAGTAGATTTTATACATGGAATAATGTAGGTAGAGGCTTGTCGTGTTGGTCTTCTGACTGGTCCTGAAGAGTTGGAGGCGGACCTGCTCTAGCCAGAGCAGGAGCCCCATTGGTGCACAGCAGAGTCCTCTGCTCTGGGAACCCGACCAGTAGCGAGGGGAGTGAGGTGTGTGTGTTCGTGCGATGGAATGTCTGTGTGTCCAGGAGTCGTGAGATAAGGGGAACTGAGAGGGGCAGTTTATGGCTGGGTGTGTGTGTTGTGCGATGGAATGTCTGTGTGTCAAGGAGTCGTGAGATAAGGGGAACTGAGAGGGGCAGTTTATGGCTGGGTGTGTTGTGCAAGCTTTAATCCTATGGTCACAAACAGGCTCTTAAAGCAGCCTGAGGGCACTAAAACCACCTAAATATATGTGCTTGATATATGAGCTATGTGTATGAATATATGTATATATGACACTACCCCTACAATACCATACCAAGCTACTCCTGCAATACCATTCCTAGTTACTAATGTAATACCATACCTTGCTACCGCTGCAAAACTGAACCTAGCTACCCCTGCAATACCTACCTAGCTACCAATGAAATACCATACCTAGTGTGACGACCCTCCCACTCTGTCTGCCGTATTCTGTCTTTGTTCTTGTTTCCTTATTAGGATGCCGGTGGGCGGAGTTGAGAGGGTCGTCAGCTACATGGGAAACACCTGGGCCAGGTGTCTCCCAGGATAAATAGACCTCTTCAACATTCATGGAGGAGACTCTCTCCATGCAGACACCCGTTGTAGATTGTGTTGTGGTTCTTGGTGGCCTTTTGTTTGTTTGCTTTGGCACCTTTCAACACCCTGCATTATCACATTCATTCATGCATGCAAAACACTCACTTACACTACTGATTACTGATTACACACACCATTGGATATTTTCCTTAGTTGCTTTAGTTAATAAATATATATTTTGCTACTCCTTATCTCCACGTTGCCTCCCTTTGTTACGGGCTTTGAGCCGGTTCGTGACAAGTGGGTGCTCGTCCGGGATCTTTGAACTATTGGTTTGGGACCTGTTAGAATTATGTACTTAAGAACAGCTGTTGAAGATCTCTGAACACTACAAGCTTAAATGATTGAAATTAGTGAAATTCTGTTTCGTTGGAAGTGACTATGAATCGTTGGAAGTGACTATGAATCGTTGGAAGTGACTATGAATCGTTGGAAGTGACTATGAATCGTTGGAAGTGACTATGAATCGTTGGAAGTGACTATGAATCGTTGGAAGTGACTATGAATCGTTGGAAGTGACTGAATCGTTGGAAGTGACTATGAATCATTGGGAGTTGTAAAAATTAAGAAGGACCCTGATCTTTTCGTTGGAGTTTGTAGCTGTTGGTCTTTTGTGCCATGTTCCTGAATGTTTACATGACTGACCATTGTTTCGGGTTGTCATGTTCTATCTTTCCTGTCTGTTCCCTCCTGGTCTTGTGTTCTTCTTTCCTCTTAAATATTGCTTCCTATGTGCAAAGGTTGCTGAGGTCTGAGGAGGAGGAGGTTGGTTGGGGCAGGTGGAGGTGTGAACACATAACCCCTCACCAATTTGGGACGCAGAGGCCTGTGTCAATTTGGGACGCAGAGGCCTGTGTCAATTTGGGACGCAGAGGCCTGTGTCAATTTGGGACGCAGAGGCCTGTGTCAATTTGGGACGCAGAGGCCTGTGTCAATTTGGGACGCAGAGGCCTGTGTCAATTTGGGACGCAGAGGCCTGTGTCAATTTGGGACGCAGAGGCCTGTGTCAATTTGGGACGCGGGTGCCTGTGTCAATTTGGGACGCGGATGCCTGTGTCAATTTGGGACGCGGGTGCCTGTGTCAATTTGGGACGCGGGTGCCTGTGTCAATTTGGGACGCGGGAGGCCTGTGTCAATTTGGGACGCGGGAGGCCTGTGTCAATTTGGGACGCGGGAGGCCTGTGTCAATTTGGGACGCGGGAGGCCTGTGTCAATTTGGGACGCGGGAGGCCTGTGTCAATTTGGGACGCGGGAGGCCTGTGTCAATTTGGGACGCGGGAGGCTGGTATGTTGTTCCGGGGTCCTTGTTGGTCCCCGGTTTTATGGGGGGGAATGTGACGACCCTCCCACTCTGTCTGCCGTATTCTGTCTTTGTTCTTGTTTCCTTATTAGGATGCCGGTGGGCGGAGTTGAGAGGGTCGTCAGCTACATGGGAAACACCTGGGCCAGGTGTCTCCCAGGATAAATAGACCTCTTCAACATTCATGGAGGAGACTCTCTCCATGCAGACACCCGTTGTAGATTGTGTTGTGGTTCTTGGTGGCCTTTTGTTTGTTTGCTTTGGCACCTTTCAACACCCTGCATTATCACATTCATTCATGCATGCAAAACACTCACTTACACTACTGATTACTGATTACACACACCATTGGATATTTTCCTTAGTTGCTTTAGTTAATAAATATATATTTTGCTACTCCTTATCTCCACGTTGCCTCCCTTTGTTACGGGCTTTGAGCCGGTTCGTGACACTAGCTACCAATGAAATACCATACCTAGCTACCCCTGCAATACAATACCTAGCTACCAAATGCAATACCATACCTAGCTACCCCTGCAATACAATACCTAGCTACCCCTGAAATACCATACCTAGCTACCCCTGCAATACCATACCTAGCTACCAAATGCAATACCATACCTAGCTGTGCCCCTGCAATACCATACCTAGCTACCCCTGCAATACCATACCTAGCTACCCCTGCAATACCATACCTAGCTACCCCTGCAATACCATACCTAGCTACCCCTGCAATACCATACCTAGCTACCCCTGCAATACCATACCTAGCTACCCCTGCAATACCATACCTAGCTACCCCTGCAATACCATACCTACCTACCCCTGCAATACCATACCTAGCTACCCCTGCAATGCCATACCTAGCTACCCCTGCAATACCATACCTAGCTACCCCTGCAATACCATACCTACCTACCCCTGCAATACCATACCTAGCTACCCCTGCAATGCCATACCTAGCTACCCCTGCAATACCATACCTACCTACCCCTGCAATACCATACCTAGCTACCCCTGCAATACCATACCTAGCTACCCCTGCAATACCATACCTAGCTACCCCTGCAATACCATACCTACCTACCCCTGCAATGCCATACCTAGCTACCCCTGCAATACCATACCTACCTACCCCTGCAATACCATACCTACCTACCCCTGCAATGCCATACCTAGCTACCAATGCAATACCATACCTAGCTACCCCTGCAATACCATACCTACCTACCCCTGCAATACCATACCTACCTACCCCTGCAATACCATACCTAGCTACCAATGAAATACCATACCTAGCTACCAATGAAATACCATACCTACCTACCCCTGCAATGCCATACCTAGCTACCAATGCAATACCATACCTAGCTACCCCTGCAATACCATACCTACCTACCCCTGCAATACCATACCTACCTACCCCTGCAATACCATACCTACCTACCCCTGCAATGCCATACCTAGCTACCAATGCAATACCATACCTAGCTACCCCTGCAATACCATACCTACCTACCCCTGCATTACCATACCTAGCTAATCCCTGCAATGCCATACCTAGCTACCCCTGCAATACCATACCTAGTTACTAATGCAATACCATACATTGCTACCACTGCAAAACTGAACCTAGCTTCCAATGCAATACAAACACCTAGCTACTGTTGATGAATAACTACCAGAGAGAGAGACCAAATCAAGACGCTGGACAGAGTGGAATCAAGTATAGCAAAAGGCAGTTTATTTAGTCAAAATATATCTTGTCCTGCAGTTTAACGTGCACGGACCTAGTCATATAACTCAGTAGGGAGTCAGGTGAAAAAGGACCTAAACAGAGGTTCCAGTAGATTTTATACATGGAATAATGTAGGTAGAGGCTTGTCGTGTTGGTCTTCTGACTGGTCCTGAAGAGTTGGAGGCGGACCTGCTCTAGCCAGAGCAGGAGCCCCATTGGTGCACAGCAGAGTCCTCTGCTCTGGGAACCCGACCAGTAGCGAGGGGAGTGAGGTGTGTGTGTTCGTGCGATGGAATGTCTGTGTGTCCAGGAGTCGTGAGATAAGGGGAACTGAGAGGGGCAGTTTATGGCTGGGTGTGTGTGTTGTGCGATGGAATGTCTGTGTGTCAAGGAGTCGTGAGATAAGGGGAACTGAGAGGGGCAGTTTATGGCTGGGTGTGTTGTGCAAGCTTTAATCCTATGGTCACAAACAGGCTCTTAAAGCAGCCTGAGGGCACTAAAACCACCTAAATATATGTGCTTGATATATGAGCTATGTGTATGAATATATGTATATATGACACTACCCCTACAATACCATACCAAGCTACTCCTGCAATACCATTCCTAGTTACTAATGTAATACCATACCTTGCTACCGCTGCAAAACTGAACCTAGCTACCCCTGCAATACCTACCTAGCTACCAATGAAATACCATACCTAGTGTGACGACCCTCCCACTCTGTCTGCCGTATTCTGTCTTTGTTCTTGTTTCCTTATTAGGATGCCGGTGGGCGGAGTTGAGAGGGTCGTCAGCTACATGGGAAACACCTGGGCCAGGTGTCTCCCAGGATAAATAGACCTCTTCAACATTCATGGAGGAGACTCTCTCCATGCAGACACCCGTTGTAGATTGTGTTGTGGTTCTTGGTGGCCTTTTGTTTGTTTGCTTTGGCACCTTTCAACACCCTGCATTATCACATTCATTCATGCATGCAAAACACTCACTTACACTACTGATTACTGATTACACACACCATTGGATATTTTCCTTAGTTGCTTTAGTTAATAAATATATATTTTGCTACTCCTTATCTCCACGTTGCCTCCCTTTGTTACGGGCTTTGAGCCGGTTCGTGACAAGTGGGTGCTCGTCCGGGATCTTTGAACTATTGGTTTGGGACCTGTTAGAATTATGTACTTAAGAACAGCTGTTGAAGATCTCTGAACACTACAAGCTTAAATGATTGAAATTAGTGAAATTCTGTTTCGTTGGAAGTGACTATGAATCGTTGGAAGTGACTATGAATCGTTGGAAGTGACTATGAATCGTTGGAAGTGACTATGAATCGTTGGAAGTGACTATGAATCGTTGGAAGTGACTATGAATCGTTGGAAGTGACTATGAATCGTTGGAAGTGACTGAATCGTTGGAAGTGACTATGAATCATTGGGAGTTGTAAAAATTAAGAAGGACCCTGATCTTTTCGTTGGAGTTTGTAGCTGTTGGTCTTTTGTGCCATGTTCCTGAATGTTTACATGACTGACCATTGTTTCGGGTTGTCATGTTCTATCTTTCCTGTCTGTTCCCTCCTGGTCTTGTGTTCTTCTTTCCTCTTAAATATTGCTTCCTATGTGCAAAGGTTGCTGAGGTCTGAGGAGGAGGAGGTTGGTTGGGGCAGGTGGAGGTGTGAACACATAACCCCTCACCAATTTGGGACGCAGAGGCCTGTGTCAATTTGGGACGCAGAGGCCTGTGTCAATTTGGGACGCAGAGGCCTGTGTCAATTTGGGACGCAGAGGCCTGTGTCAATTTGGGGACGCAGAGGCCTGTGTCAATTTGGGACGCAGAGGCCTGTGTCAATTTGGGACGCAGAGGCCTGTGTCAATTTGGGACGCAGAGGCCTGTGTCAATTTGGGACGCGGGTGCCTGTGTCAATTTGGGACGCGGATGCCTGTGTCAATTTGGGACGCGGGTGCCTGTGTCAATTTGGGACGCGGGTGCCTGTGTCAATTTGGGACGCGGGAGGCCTGTGTCAATTTGGGACGCGGGAGGCCTGTGTCAATTTGGGACGCGGGAGGCCTGTGTCAATTTGGGACGCGGGAGGGGAGGCCTGTGTCAATTTGGGACGCGGGAGGCCTGTGTCAATTTGGGACGCGGGAGGCTGGTATGTTGTTCCGGGGTCCTTGTTGGTCCCCGGTTTTATGGGGGGGAATGTGACGACCCTCCCACTCTGTCTGCCGTATTCTGTCTTTGTTCTTGTTTCCTTATTAGGATGCCGGTGGGCGGAGTTGAGAGGGTCGTCAGCTACATGGGAAACACCTGGGCCAGGTGTCTCCCAGGATAAATAGACCTCTTCAACATTCATGGAGGAGACTCTCTCCATGCAGACACCCGTTGTAGATTGTGTTGTGGTTCTTGGTGGCCTTTTGTTTGTTTGCTTTGGCACCTTTCAACACCCTGCATTATCACATTCATTCATGCATGCAAAACACTCACTTACACTACTGATTACTGATTACACACACCATTGGATATTTTCCTTAGTTGCTTTAGTTAATAAATATATATTTTGCTACTCCTTATCTCCACGTTGCCTCCCTTTGTTACGGGCTTTGAGCCGGTTCGTGACACTAGCTACCAATGAAATACCATACCTAGCTACCCCTGCAATACAATACCTAGCTACCAAATGCAATACCATACCTAGCTACCCCTGCAATACAATACCTAGCTACCCCTGCAATACCTTACCTAGCTACCCCTGCAATACAATACCTAGCTACCAAATGCAATACCATACCTAGCTACCCCTGCAATACAATACCTAGCTACCAAATGCAATACCATACCTAGCTACCAATGCAATACCATACCTAGCTACCCCTGCAGTACCCTACCAAGCTACCCATCAAATACCATACCTAGCTACCCCTGCAATACCATACCTAGCTACCCCTGCAGTACCCTACCAAGCTACCCATCAAATACCATACCTAGCTACCACTGAAATACCGTAACTTGCTAGCCCTGCAATACCATGCCTAGCTACAACTGCAATACCATACCTAGCTACCCCTGAAAAACCATACCTAGCTACCCCTGCAATACCCTACCTAGCTACCCCTGCAATACCATACCTAGCTACCCCTGCAAAACCATACCTAGCTGTGCCCCTGCAATTCCACACCTAGCTACACCTGCAAAACCATACCTAGTTACTAATGCAACACCATACCTTGCTACCGCTGCAAAACTGAACCTAGCTTCCAATGCAATACAAACACCTAGCTACCCCTGCAATACGGGGCGGCAGGGTAACCTAGTGGTTAGAGCATTGGAGGAGTAACCAAAAGGTTGCAAGTTCAAAACCCTGAGCTGACAAGGTACAAAATCTGTCGGTCTGCCCCTGAACAGGCAGTTAACCCACTGTTCCTGGGCCGTCATTGAAAATAAGAATTTGTTCTTAACTGACTTGCCTAGAAAAAAAAGGTAAAATAAAAAAATAACATACCAAGCTACCCTTGCAATACCTACCTAGTTACCAATGAAATACCATACCTAGCTACCAATGAAATACCAGCTTTGATGCACCTGTACTGACCTTGCCTTCTGGATGATAGCGGGGTGACCAGGCAGTGGCTCGGGTGGTTATTGTCCTTGATCATCTTTTTTGCATTCCTGTGACATCGGGTGTTATTGGTGTCCTGGAGGGCAGGTAGTTTTCCCCCGGTGATGCATTGTGCAGACCGCACCACCCTCTGGAGAGCCCTGCGGTTGTGGGTGGTGCAGTTGCCATACCATGCGGTCATACAGCCCAACACTGTGCTCTCGATTGTGCAACTATAAAAGTTAGTGAGGGTTTTCGGTAACAAGCCACATTTTTTCAGCCTCCTGAGATTGAAGAGGCGCTATTGCGCCTTCTTCACCACACTGTCTGTGTCCGTGGACGATTTCACTCTGTCCGTGATATGTACACCGAGGAACCACCTTCTCCACTACTGTCCCGTCGATGTGGATGGGGGGCTGTTCCCTCTGCTGTTTCCTGAAGTCCACGATCATCTCCTTTGTTTTGCTGAAATTGAGTGAGAGGTTATTTTCCTGACACCACACTCCGAGGGCCCTCACCTCCTCCCTATAGGCTGTCTCGTTGTTGTTGGTAATCAAGCCTACCACTTTTGTGTCATCTCCAAACTTGATGATTGAGTTGGGGGCGTGCATGGCCTCGTAGTCGTGGGTAAACAAGGAGTACAGGAGGGGGCTGAGAACGTGCCCTTGTGGGGCCCCAGTGTTGAGGTTCAGCGAAGTGGATATGTTGTTCCCTACCTTCACCACCTGGTGGCGGCCCATCAGAATGTCCAGGACCCAGTTGCACAGGGCGGACCCAAGGTCTCGAGCTTAATGACGAGTTTGGAGGGTACTATGGTGTTGAATGCTGAGTTGTAGTCAATGAACAGCATTCTTACATAGGTATTCCTCTTGTCCAGATAGGATAGTGCAGTGTGTAGTGTGATGGCGATTGCGTCGTCTGTGGACCTATTTAGGCGGTAAGCAAATTGAAGTGGGTCTAGGGTGTCAGGTAGGGTGGAGGTGATATGATCCTTGACTAGTCACTCAAAGCACTTCATGATGACAGGAGTGAGTGCTACGGGGCGATAGTCATTTAGTTCAGTTACCTTCGCTTTCTTGGGAACAGGAACAATGGTGGCCATTTTGAAACATGTGGGGACAGCAGATTGGGATAGGGATTGATTGAATATGTCCGTAAACACACCGGCCAGCTGGTCTGCACATACTCTGAGGACGCAGCTACATTTACATTTACATTTAAGTCATTTAGCAGACGCTCTTATCCAGAGCGACTTACAAATTGGACTAGGGATGCCATCTGGGCCGGCAGCCTTGCGAGGGTTAATAACCCATTTAAATGTCGGCCACGGAGACACGTCCGCCACAGAGAAGGAGAGCCCACAGTCTTTAGTAGCGGGCAGCGTCGGTGGCACTGTATTGTCCTCAAAGCGCGCAAAGAAGTTGTTTAATCTGTCTTGAAGCAAGACGTCGATGTCAGCGACGGGGCTGGTTTTCTTTTTGTAATCCATGATTGTTTGTAGACCCTGTCACATACCTCTGGTGTCTGAGCCGTTGAATTGCAATTCCACTTTGTCTCTATACTGACATACTGATAGAAGGCAAACACTAATGTGATCTGGCTGGTCATTTTGTTTATTTAAATGTGAGGCTGTACACACACACACACCTGATGCAACACATTCCGGTCTCCCGCTGTGGAAGACTGGGCATTAGCATGAGAATAAACAGAGCATAAAAATAAAATATAAAATGGAGGCTGTGTCAGCACTCACACACACAAGCACACACACGTCCATGCGCACACACACAAAAACACACTCACTTTCTCTCTCAAACACACACACACACACACACACACACACACACACACACACACACACACACACACACACACACACACACACACACACACACACACACACACACACACACACACACACACACACACACACACACACACACACACACACACACACACACACACACACACACACACAGCTACACACACACAGCATCCGCACAGAACTTCCTGTTGACAGACCCTGAGCAGGCTGGAGCAGGAAGATAAGAGCAGCACAATGCTTTCTGGGAGATAAGAGTGCCACAAAGCATGCTGGGGCAGAAAAGCATCACTAAAGTTCTGTAGCTAGCAGATCACCACGGAACCTTCCTCACTCTGCTACAACGGTACAGACTTGTCTAAGTCACAGCAGATAAATCACTAGCCTAAAATGCTTTTCCAGTTAAACCATTTGGGTTATGTCTCATTTGGCATAGGTCATCCCACCAAGAGCATAGGTCATCCCACCAAGAGCATAGGTCATCCCACAAAGAGCATAGGTCATCCCACAAAGAGCATAGGTCATCTTACCACAAGCATAGGTCATCCCACCAATAGCATAGGTCATCCACAAATGATGTTGCTAGGTTGTATGTAAAAGTAATGCAGGTGACTTTTGTGTCCAACAGTCACATACTGTTGCATATCCACCATAAATTCAATGAGGACTGCATGGTAAACTCAACAGAATGATGGAGTAGCCTTGCCTTGCCTTGGCTTTCGTAGACCTAAAGACTGATGTTTGTCTCAAGGCTTTAGCTCAGTGAGCGAATGTGTTAATGGGGTATTAAGGTGTCCAGATGACATGGGTTCAAAACCACTAAGTCATACATAGTCTATCTATGTATTCCTCAACCAACACTTCTGTTCTTCTGTTCTGACCCACTAGCCATCTGGCTGGAGAGAGAGAGAGTGGGGAGGGAAGGGGATGGGAGAGGAGAGGGAAAAGGAGAGGGAGAAAGAAAGTTCTCTGTGGTAGTAAGTTCCATAGCTAAATGTAATGAAGTGTGGAGTGTGAGATGGAGCTGTAAAGTGTTCACGTCATAATGTCATATGTCTGCTGTTATAGAAACTAATGACACTACAGGATGGCTATACATTTACATTTACATTTAAGTCATTTAGCAGACGCTCTTATCCAGAGTGACTTACAAATTGGTGCATTCACCTTATGACATCCAGTGGAACAGTCACTTTACAATAGTGCATCTAAATCTTAAAAGGGGGGGGGGTGAGAAGGATTACTTATCCTATCCTAGGTATTCCTTAAAGAGGTGGGGTTTCAGGTGTCTCCGGAAGGTGGTGATTGACTCCACTGTCCTGGCGTCGTGAGGGAGTTTGTTCCACCATTGGGGGGCCAGAGCAGCGAACAGTTTTGACTGGGCTGAGCGGGAACTGTACTTCCTCAGTGGTAGGGAGGCGAGCAGGCCAGAGGTGGATAAACGCAGTGCCCTTGTTTGGGTGTAGGGCCTGATCAGAGCCTGAAGGTACTGAGGTGCCGTTCCCCAGAGATGCGATTCGCCACCTGGTCATCAGAAGGGGGAAAGGAGAAGATTAATTGTGTGTCGTCTGCATAGCAATAATAGGAGAGACCATGTGAGGTTATGACAGAGCCAAGTGACTTGGTGTATAGCGAGAATAGGAGAGGGCCTAGAACAGAGCCCTGGGGGACACCAGTGGTGAGGAGCAGAGGAGAGAGAGTTAGCTTTAGCGGTGCGGAGCGCCGCTATGATGAATAGTGTTCTGTAATGATTTACCTGCTGCGCGCACACACACACACACACACACACACACACACACACACACACACACACACACACACACACACACACACACACACACACACACACACACACACACACACACACACACACACACACACACACACACACACATGCACTCATGGAAGGAAAAAGACCTAAAGCACCCTGAGACCGGTTATTATTCTACGGTATATAGATATATGGAGTGTGTTATTAATTTCATATGTGTCGTTATAATGGAGCCGTGTGTGAGCGGGTGCCTTTGTCCCTTCGTGAGTGTGTGTGAGCTGTTTCAGGGGATATATACGACTCAGTGCCAAGCTTTTTGGTTTTACAGCCACTGTAATTACATTCACAAAGATACACTGACTTGGACAAACCACCCAGCAGCCAGAGTAGGAGTTATACATGTTAGCAGCGTGGTCCTTTGTGGTTCAGTTGGTAGAGCATTGCACTAGCAACACTAAGGTCATTTGTTTTCTATTTCCACTGAGGCCACCAACACCAATATGAAAATGTATGCATTAACTGTTGTAAATTGCTTTGGACTGAAAGTGTCTGCTAAATGTTAAATAAAATATTTAGGCTGATCACAAGAAATAGACTTTGATTTCAGATGTTTGAAAAGGTCCTAAGAACGTCGATATATGCTTCCTCTGCACTCACCCCAAAAATAAAAAACTATTGCCCAGCACAGGAGTAAATTCATGATGCTCTGTGGTGAAGCTCGCTGCTCAGACCAAAGCATGCTGCTCTGACTGCTGCACCATGGCAGTTCACAATGCTCTAGCAAGCCGGGAGAATACTTGATACTTGATGGTGTCGTTTTTTATTATTTCGTTTTAAAGCTGCTATCACGCCTCAAGATAAGACCCAGATGCAGACACAGGAGGCAAATATTTATTATAACAAAGGGTGCAGGCGAAAGGCAAGTCGAGGGCAGGCAGAGGTTTGTAAACCAGGGAACAGTCAGGCAGGTACAGGACTGGAGGCAGGTTCAGGACATGCAGAAAGGTCAGAACCAGGAACACTAGAAAACTAAAACAGGAGCAACAGGAAACACACTGGTTAGACCTGACAAAACAAGACAAACTGGCAACAGAAAATGCAGGCATAAATACACAGGAGATAATGGGGAAAATGGGAGACATCTGGTGGGTGGTGGAGACAAGCACAAGAAAGGTGAAACAGATGAGGGTGTGACAGGTGCAATATGCAACTTTTTGGGCGACCTGACCAAATTCACATAGAAATGTTATAAATCTGTAATTTTCATTGAAAGCAAGTCTAAGATCTGTTATATATGGGTTATTTCTATGCTTCATGTTCTTAAGTTTTGTTTTTGCATCTTTTACTATCGTTTCTTTTTACATCAGCTTTAAACAGATGAAAATACAGTATTTTTGGTTATGGAAAAGATATTTCACAGCGGTTTAGATGGTACAATGATTCTCTGAACTATACTTGTTTGTTTTGTCACATAAACTGAGATTTTTTTGCATCCAATTTCTGCATAGTTCATCTTTAAGCCAGCCTGTATCTCATCCTGCCGTGATTGGGAGTCACATAGGGTGGTGCACAAATGACCCAGCATCGTCCGGGTTTGGCCGGGGTAGGCCATCACTGTAAATAAGAATATGTTCTTAACTGATGTGGCTAGTCAAATAAAGGTTAAATAAAAAAATTAAGAATATATGCCTTCCCCAAAGCATAGCCCTAACTTTAACCACTCAGCATTAATACCTAAACTTAACCCTTTGAGTTCTGTTTTAACTCTTTAGACACACGGAAATGACCCTGTAACCAGGCGGAATTAATTTGTTAAAAATATATGTAATCTATTAATACGTCAAATTTCGAAGTGAAACTGATATCTTGCTGTAATGTTAGCATCCACAACTGAAGGAGATAGAGGAGAGAGAGGAGATAAAAGTAAGGGAATGCATAGAGGAAGATGAAACTGCAACAGATGGCATCACTTTGGCTCAGAACCTGCCCTGCCCCCCTCCCTACATCCCTTGTTCCACCTCCCTCTTGTTTCCTTGCTCTTGCAACGTTGGACAGAGGAAATAAATAAAGTGACAGAAGTGACAGTCACTCTAAATGGCTGCTTAACCAGTAAATAACACTCAGACCTCAGAACACACACACACATTGGAACAGACGGCCATTTATAACAGACAGCTTAGTGTCCATGAGGTATGGATATGGGGCACAGCTTCCAACTCTCTGTGTATGTGTGTTTTTGTTGACCAGGATGGTATGTGTGTGATTGTGTGTGAAACCTTGGCCATGGAGGTGTCGAGCTCTGATCAAGTCAAAGATCTACCATGTGGTCCAACGCAACACTTTTATTTGGGAAAATGTAGACAAACGCCAGAATCTGAAGTGAAATTGTTAAAAACGTGAGATCTTGTTGCACACACACACACACCACCAGAACACAACACACCACATTGGAGTCTGACTGCATATACAATTGAGTCTGTAACAATCCTGCAGCTATGTAATGTTATTTAATGGGTGTATTAAATGAATAGAGCTGCAAGAGTGGGTTCTGACTACAAGTTTGGTTTTTAACAAAGGCTCCATCAAATTTATTACAGGCAATATGCATAAAGGAAATAAACAAGCTTTAACTTAAAAATGAACGATCTAATCCAAGCAGAAGCAGTGATTGTGTGAACACTGCTTTCACATGCTCTTGAGATTAACATAAAAAACGTACATACACAAACACACACGTGCATGTGTACATGAACACACACACACATACTCACAGGGTTATTCTCCTCACAGTATATAGGACAGTGTCATTCAAATGCAACTTATTTATAGTTCTCAAAGCTTTAAACCAAAGCCTCCAAGAATCCCAAAATAATATACACTATGTCTTTGTTTCTACAAGAACAGAAACAAAGGAGAGCTCTAAATTATGATTAATTGTGTGAAGACTACTTTGTGTTTTAATTAAACCTAGTGGTGCATCAAAGCAAAACCAAACAAATTTGAATTGAATGAAATTTGGAATAATTATCTCACGAATGAACACATTTACCCAACAAAATAACTCAAACAAATTACAGACAAATTAAGTAAACAAAGATCACAGTGCAAAAACACACAGGGACATGCACTAACACACAGGGACATGCACTAACACACAGGGACATGCACTAACACACAGGGACATGCACTAACACACAGAGACATGCACTAACACACAGGGACACACACCAACAGACAGGGACACGCACCAACACACAGGTGAAAGTAAACATGGACACACACTAACACACAGGGACACACACCAACACACAGGTGAAAGTAAACAGGGACATGCACTAACACACAGGGACATGCACTAACACACAGGGACATGCACTAACACACAGGGACATGCACTAACACACAGGGACATGCACTAACACACAGAGACATGCACTAACACACAGGGACACACACCAACATACAGGGACACACACCAACACACAGGTGATAGTAAACAGGGACACACACTAACACACAGGGACACACACCAACACACAGGGACACACACCAACACACAGGGACACACACCAACACACAGGTGAAAGTAAACAGGGACACACACTAACACACAGGGACACACACCAACACACAGGTGAAAGTAAACAGGGACACACACCAACACACAGGTGATAGTAAACAGGGACACACACTAACACACAGGGACACACACCAACACACAGGGACACACACCAACACACAGGGACACACACCAACACACAGGTGAAAGTAAACAGGGACACACACTAACACACAGGGACACACACCAACACACAGGGACACACACCAACACACAGGGACACACACCAACACACAGGTGAAAGTAAACAGGGACACACACTAACACACAGGGACACACACCAACACACAGGTGAAAGTAAACAGGGACACACACCAACACACAGGGACACGCACCAACACACAGGGACACACACCAACACACAAGTGAAAGCAAGGAGGGACATGCACAAACACACTGGGATATACATGCAGGCTAGGACTCCGATTTTAAAAAATCTATGTTAACCGTTCTGAAAGTTGTCTGTTCTGATGGACCAATCCATTTTTAAACTTGTATTTCTCCATATGTAGACACACCCTACATGTTTTAATAAAACCAACTATACACATTGAGTTTGTCTGATGCAAGCTCAATGCCTACTGTTTGATAAAATAAGACAATGCCTCAAGAGGGCGCCAGAGATCTAGATAACCAGAAGACAAAACCTTAACTCGACCCAACTATTCTCCTCCCGCTGGCTTTCGCAGATTCTGCCATTACTTTCCTGAATTGGCTAGTAATAGGCTACGAGATGAGTCAGCAACCTTTCTTACGTGGAATGCCAATTTATCGTACAATTTCTACCGATCTGCATGCCATTCTTTACAATATATTTTTTAATTGAACCTTTATTTAACTAAGCACGTCAGTTGACGGCCTACGCTGGTAACAGTGGGTTAATTAACTGCCTTGTTCAGGGGCAGAACGACAGATTTGTACCTTTTCAGCTCGGAGATTCGATCCAGCAACCTTTCAGTTACTGGCCCAACACTCTAACCGCTAGCCTTCCTGCCGCCTCAAATGTAAATTTAATTTATAATAACATCTTCATATCTCAATATCATTGTCATGTGGCTACTCAAAATGATTTCCAAATCTAAATGAAAATTACACTAACCTAAAAAGTAACTTCTATTGCCATTGCCAACTATGTAAATATAGCCCACATAAAGACAACAAATAAAAACATTGCAGCCTGCAGGTAGAACATATCCTGATAAAAATAAATATCCTAGAAATCACATTGGCTACACATGGCCTGTCTGCAATGAACTTGAATCAACTCTTAACTTGGGTCCGAAGAGATGGCTTCCGGAGCCGACAGAGATGGCCGCCTCGCTTCGCGTTCCTAGGAAACTATGCAGTAATTTGTTTTTTTTACGTGTTATTTCTCACATTGGTACCCCAGGTAATCTTAGGTTTCTAGGTTTCATTAAATACAGTCGGGAAGAATTACTGAATATAAGAGCAACGTCAACTCACCATCAGTACGACCAGGAATATGACTTTCCCGAAGTGGATCCTGTGTTCTGCCTTCCACCCAGGACGGATCCCAGCCTGTCCGGTGGCTTGCACAGCCGACCCAACCGTGAGTAAGTATTGGCTCTGACAGGGGTAGGATTAGGGGCACGAGCTGGAGAGCTTGGTGGGGTAAAAGCCTCACCTTCAGTTGGCCCATGTATCAATTCTGCGCCCCTTACCCTTGGGCCTGGACTGTGATCCAGCTCATCTAGGTGAGTGTATGGCGTGTTCTGGTTTGTCTGCTCTGCTACGCGCAGATCCACCCGATTGCTTTTGCTTTTGCTGTTCATGAGCGTACTCGTTGCATGTGGTACAGTTGCTGACAAAGTCTTTAATTTCTGCTTGCCTGTTTATAATGTTTTACGAGCCTGGCGGTAGCATGCGTCACCTCCAACGTGACTGGAGTGTATGCGGGTAAGCATCTCTGGACGTAGTGATTTGGGAATAATGACCTTCTGACCTCTGAACAAGACGCCATTTTGCACGCTGATCTCATCTCGAAAGGTCCAGTAATCTCTCACTGTGAAAGGTGTCTCCTCTTTCAGGTATGGCCAACCTGCGAGAGCCATGGACTTCAGTGACTGTAGGTGTTCGTCCTTGTCAGTGTGTTGCCTTATCTGGGCTAGGCAGTGATCTGTTACGTTTAAGTAGTCTGCCTGATTGATCTGTTGCACATCTTGTTGTTCCTGCTGTAGCGAACAGATGGCCTGCCGCTGATAGACAGTGCCTCTGCCTGTACATTGTGTTGTTGCCCTGCTCAGTGTGTCGCTGATGTACATCTCTGGTCCTGGCTTGTAAATTACCTTCAGGCTGTAGTTTTGCAGAGTCAGGAGCATGCTTTGAAGCCTCTTGGGCGCATTGAGGAGAGGTTTACTGAATATGGTAATGAATGGTTTGTGGTCAGTTTCAGCGGTGACCAGCTCCCGCCCATATAAGTAGTGATGGAATAGCTAGCAGAAGAAGACGATGCTGAGGCACTCTTTCTCAATTTGTGCATAGTTTTGTTCGGTGGAGGTGAGCGCTCTCGAGGCAAACGCAACGGGCTGGCCTTCCTCCATAAGGCAGCATCCAAGTCCCCTTTGGCTGGAGTCGCTCTGGATTGTGACAGGCTTCATGACGTCGTAGTAGGGCAAGACTGGCATGGATGAAGCCAGAGATTTCATCTCCTGCATTGCGGCCTCGTGCTTGGGTAGCCAGTGCCATGGTGTGTCTTTGTCCAGCAACCGGCGCAGAGGCTCACAGACTGCTGATAGGTGTGGCATGAACTTTGCAAGATAGTTTGCAAAGCCGATGAGACGCTGTACTCCTTTTGCATCAGACGGGTTTGGCATGTCGAGGATCGCTCTGACCTTGTCTGGGTCCGGCTTCAGGCCTTTTGCCGAGAGAATGTGGCAATGGAAGTGGACGTTTTTCACCTTGAACTGCAGCTTCTTCAGGCCAAGGCGAAGCTTAACTGATCGGCAGCGCTCCATCAGTGCCAGGAGCTTCACATCGTGGTCGCGTTCTGCTTCTTCGTCTGTGTCACCACAGCCTACGATCAGGACATCATCGGCGATGGGTTCAATGCCCTTGAGCCCAGCCAGTAACTCGTGCTGCTTCAGTTGGTATATCTCAGGCGCCACTGAGACACCAAACGGGAGCTTGAGACAGCGTTTCCGACCCCAGGGGGTCCAGAAGGTAGTCATGAAGCTGGAATCGCTGGCAGGAGAAGATCCCTACTGTTTGTTGTTTCCATCTTTCCTACGACCTGCCCAGTCTGGAACTGCAGGGAGCAACAGCGTAGCCTATTTTGCTACCATGACAAAGACCAAAGTCGGTGGGAGTACCGTTGAGGACAGTGGTGGCTCACTATCACAGGTGAAAAATATTTTAAACAAACCAAATTAGTTCTACAAGCAGTTGTTACAACAAGAAAATAGCTTCAAGTGTAGTGTGCAAATACTGGTGGAGTCAACTAATAAAAGGATGGATGACCTGACCAGAGAGGTCCAGGACCTGAAGAATAGTTTGCAGTTCTGCCAGGGTCAGCTCAATGAGTTTATAAACAGGAAAATGGCAAGATGTCAGCAATCTGTAAGTCATTGAGAGAAGACATCCGTTCTGTATTTGAATCCATGATAACAACGATGAAGAAATCAGATTATCTTGAGGGACAATCAAGGCGGATGAACATGGTTGTGGATGGGAATTTCAGAATCTCCACGAGACCTGGATGGAGTCCGAGGACAAAGCGAGAGAAATTACATCGGAGAAACTGAACATGGACCACAGGAAGATTGTGGTGGAGCACGCCCACAGGACTGGTAACCCACCACCGGCCCAAGTTCCTGAGCTTCAAGGACAAGGTAGCTGTTCTGGAAAGAGCCAAGGAAATGGCTGAAAGCCTTAGAAATAAGGTTCATGAAATCAATAACTTGCTAACATCAGTTAACATTCATATACTAGCCATTTTTGAGATATGAGATAATGATCTACTTAGATAATTATTTTCATTTTGATGATAAAGCAGCAGCAATAGAAGGATATAACATCTAGAGAAGAGACAGGAATGCTCATGCGGGACGTGTTGCTGTATATATTCAGAGCCATATCCCTTTAATGCTTAGAGAAGATCTCATGTCAAGTGTTATTGAAGTGCTGTGGTTGCAGGTTCAAATGCTTCATCTAAAGCCTATTATTTTGGTGTGTTGCTATAGGCCACCAAGTGCTGTCATGTATTGTCATGTCTTGTCCCTGTGCTTTCTCTTCTCTTCGTTTCCCCCTGCTGGTCGTATTAGGTTACTTTCTCTCTCTCTATCTCTCTCTCTCTCTCTCTCTCTCTATCGTTCCGTTCCTGCCCCCAGCTGTTCCTCATTCTCCTAATGATCTTGTTTACTCTCTCACACCTGTTCCCTCTTTTGCCCTCTTATTAAGTCTCTATTTCTCTCTCTGTTTCTGCTTCTGTCCTTGTCGGATTCTTGTTTGCTTTGCCCTTGTTCCGTCCTGTTGTAATCTGCCTCTTCATCAGATACTGCGTGTGAGCAGGTGTCTCTATCCTCTACGGCCCGCGCCTACCCGAAGGGACCTGCAGTCTGTTGCCGCTAGCCCTGCAATTCTCCTCAACTACTTGAAGGGGGACTCTCCTGTTAAGATTGAGGATTTATGTTTTCCCTGTTTGGACATCTCCTGTAAAGATTGAGGATTTATGTTTTCCCTGTTTGGACATTAAAAGACATTGTTTCTGTTATATCGCTTTTGGGTCCTCACTCACCAGCATAACAGAAGAATCCGACCAAGAATGGACCCAGCGACTTCGGATCCTCGCTACTCAGCCGTCGAGATCCAGGGAGCGATGCTAGGCAGACACGAGCAGGAATTGTCTGCTGCTCGGCATGCCGTTGAGACCCTGGCCGCCCAAGTCTCCGACCTCTCAAAACATTTTCACAATCTCCGTCTCGATCCACCAGCTACTTCCAGGGCTTCCGAGTCTCCGGAGCCCAGAATTAATAACCCACCGTGTTACTCTGGGCAGCCCACTGAATGCCGCTCGTTCCTCACCCAGTGTGATATTGTGTTCTCTCTCCAGCCCAACACATACTCCAGGGGTAGAGCTCGTATCGCCTACGTCATATCTCTCCTTACTGGACGGGCTCGTGAGTGGGGCACGGCAATCTGGGAGGCAAGGGCTGAGTGTACTAACGAGTATCAGAACTTTAAAGAGGAGATTATACGGGTTTTTGATCGTTCAGTTTTTGGGAAAGAAGCTTCCAGGGCCCTGTCTTCCCTATGTCAAGGTAATCGATCCATAACGGATTACTCTATAGAGTTTCGCACTCTTGCTGCCTCCAGTGACTGGAACGAGCCGGCGTTGCTCGCTCGTTTTCTGGAGGGTCTCCATGCGGAGGTAAAGGATGAGATTCTCTCCCGGGAGGTTCCTTCCAGCGTGGATTCTTTGATTGAACTCGCTATTCGCATAGAACGACGGGTAGATCTTCGTCACCGAGCTCGTGGAAGAGAGCTCGCGTTAACAGTATCCCCCCTCTCCGCATCACTACCATCTTCCTCCACTGGCTCAGGTGTTGAGCCCATGCAGCTGGGGGGTATTCACATCTCGACTAAGGAGAGGGAACGGAGAATCACCAACCGCCTCTGTCTCTATTGCGGTTCCGCTGGTCATTTTGTCATTTCATGTCCAGTAAAAGCCAAAGCTCATCAGTAAGCGGAGGGCTACTGGTGAGCGCTACTACTCAGGTCTCTCCGTCAAGATCCTGTACTACCTTGTCGGTCCATCTACGCTGGACCGGTTCGGCAGCTTCCTGCAGTGCCTTGATAGACTCTGGGGCGGAGGGCTGTTTTATGGACGAAGCCTGGGCTCGGGAACATGACATTCCTCTCAGACAGTTAGGGGAGCCCACGGCCATGTTCGCCTTGGATGGTAGTCCTCTCCCCAGGATTCAGTGTGAAACGCTACCTTTAACCCTCACTGTCTCTGGTAATCATAGCGAAACCATTTCTTTTTTGATATTTCGTTCACCTTTTACTCCTGTTGTTTTGGGTCATCCCTGGCTAGTGTGTCATAATCCTTCTATTAATTGGTCTAGTAATTCTATCCTCTCCTGGAACGTTTCTTGTCATGTGAAATGTTTAATGTCTGCTATCCCTCCTGTTTCTTCTGCCCCCTCTTCACAGGAGGAGCCTGGTGATTTGACAGGGGTGCCGGAGGAATATCATGATCTGCGCACGGTCTTCAGTCGGTCCAGGGCCACCTCCCTTCCTCCTCACCGGTCGTATGATTGTAGTATTGATCTCCTTCAGGGGTACCACTCCCACCCGGGGTAGACTATACTCTCTGTCGGCTCCCGAACGTAAGGCTCTCGAAGATTATCTGTCTGTTGCTCTCGACGCCGGTACCGTAGTCCCTTCTTCCTCTCCCGCCGGAGCGGGGGTTTTTTTGTTAAGAAAAAGGACGGTACCCTGCGCCCCTGCGTGGATTATCGAGAGCTGAATGACATAACGGTTAAGAATCGTTATCCTTATGTCTTCAGCCTTCGAGATCCTGCAGGGAGCCAGGTTTTTTACTAAGTTGGACCTTCGTAACGCTTACCATCTCGTGCGCATCAGGGAGGGGGACGAGTGGAAAACGGCTTTTAACACTCCGTTAGGGCACTTTGAATACCTGGTTCTGCCGTTCGGTCTCGCTAACGCTCCAGCTGTCTTTCAGGCATTAGTGAATGATGTACTGAGAGACATGCTGAACATCTTTGTTTTCGTTTACCTTGACGATATCCTGATTTTTTCACCGTCACTCCAGATTCATGTTCAGCACGTTCGACGTGTTCTCCAGCGCCTTTTAGAGAATTGTCTTTATGTGCAGGCTGAGAAGTGCGCTTTTCATGTCTCCTCCGTCACATTTCTCGGTTCTGTTATTTCCGCTGAAGGCATTCAGATGGATCCCGCTAAGGTCCATGCTGTCAGCGATTGGCCCGTCCCTAAGTCACGTGTCGAGCTGCAGCGCTTTCTCGGTTTCGCAAATTTCTATCGTCGTTTCATTCATAATTTCGGTCAGGTGGCAGCTCCTCTCACAGCCCTTACTTCTGTCAAGACGTGCTTTAAGTGGTCCGTTTCCGCCCAGGGAGCTTTTGATCTCCTCAAGAAGCGTTTTACATCCGCTCTTATCCTTGTTACACCTGACGTCTCTAGACAGTTCATTGTCGAGGTTGACGCGTCAGAAGTGGGCATGGGAGCCATTCTGTCCCAGCGCTCCCATTCTGACGATAAGGTCCATCCTTGCGCGTATTTTTCTCATCACCTGTCGCCGTCGGAACGTAACTATGATGTGGGAAACCGCGAACTGCTCGCCATCCGCTTAGCCCTAGGCGAATGGCGACAGTGGTTGGAGGGGGCGACCGTTCCTTTTGTCGTTTGGACTGACCATAAGAACCTTGAGTACATCCGTTCTGCCAAACGACTCAATGCGCGTCAGGCTCGTTGGGCGTTGTTTTTCGCTCGTTTCGAGTTCGTTATTTCTTATCGTCCGGGCTCTAAGAACACCAAGCCTGATGCTTTATCCCGTCTCTTCAGTTCTTCAGTAGCCTCCACCGACCCCGAGGGGATTCTCCCTGAGGGGCGTGTTGTCGGGTTGACTGTCTGGGGAATTGAGAGGCAGGTAAAGCAAGCACTCACTCACACTCCGTCGCCGCGCGCTTGTCCTAGGAACCTTCTTTTCGTTCCCGTTTCTACTCGTCTGGCCGTTCTTCAGTGGGCTCACTCTGCCAAGTTAGCCGGCCACTCCAGCGTTCGGGGTACGCTTGCTTCTATTCGCCAGCGTTTTTGGTGGCCCACTCAGGAGCGTGACACGCGTCGTTTCGTGGCTGCTTGTTCGGACTGCACGCAGACTAAGTCCGGTAACTCTCCTCCTGCCGGTCGTCTCAGACCGCTTTCCATTCCCTCTCGACCGTGGTCTCACATCGCCTTAGACTTTATTACTGGTCTGCCTTCGTCAGCGGGGAAGACTGTTATTCTAATGGTTGTCGATAGGTTCTCTAAGGCGGCTCATTTTATTCCCCTCGCTAAGCTTCCTTCTGCTAAAGAGACGGCACAAATCATCATTGAGAATGTGTTCAGAATTCATGGCCTTCCGTCAGACGCCGTTTCGGACAGGGGTCCGCAATTCACGTCTCAATTTTGGAGGGAGTTTTGTCGTTTGATTGGGGCTTCCGTCAGTCTCTCTTCCGGTTTTCATCCCCAGTCTAACGGTCAAGCAGAACGGGCCAATCAGACTATTGGTCACATCTTACGCAGTCTTTCGCAGTCTTTCGAAACCCTGCGTCTTGGGCAGAACAGCTTCCCTGGGCAGAATACGCTCACAACTCGCTTCCTTCGTCTGCGACCGGGCTATCTCCTTTTCAGAGTAGCCTCGGGTACCAGCCTCCTCTGTTCTCGTCCCAGCTCGCCGAGTCCAGCGTCCCCTCCGCTCAGGCTTTTGTCCAACGTTGTGAGCGCACCTGGAAGAGGGTCAGGTCTGCACTTTGCCGTTATAGGGCGCAGACTGTGAGAGCCGCTAATAAGCGTAGGACTAAGAGTCCTAGGTATTGTCGCGGTCAGAGAGTATGGCTCTCCACTCGTAACCTTCCCCTTATGACAGCTTCTCGCAAATTGACCCCGCGGTTCATTGGTCCGTTCCGTATTTCTCAGGTCGTTAATCCTGTCGCAATGCGACTTCTTCTTCCGCGACATCTTTGTCGCGTCCACCCGGTCTTCCACGTCTCCTGTGTCAAGCCTTTTCTTCGCGCCCCCCGTTCGTCTCCCCCCCCCCCGTCCTTGTCGAGGGCGCACCTATCTACAGGGTCCGGAAGATTATGGACATGCATCCTCGGGGACGTGGTCATCAGTACCTAGTGGATTGGGAGGGGTACGGTCCTGAGGAAAGGAGTTGGGTTCCATCTCGGGACGTGCTGGACCGTTCGCTGATCGATGGTTTCCTCCGTTGCCGCCAGGTTTCCTCCTCGAGTGCGACAGGAGGCACTCGGTGAGTGGGGGGGGTACTGTCATGTATTGTCATGTCTTGTCCCTGTGCTTTCTCTTCTCTTCGTTTCCCCCTGCTGGTCGTATTAGGTTACTTTCTCTCTCACTATCTCTCTCTCTCTCTCTATCGTTCCGTTCCTGCCCCCAGCTGTTCCTCATTCTCCTAACGACCTCGTTTACTCTCTCACACCTGTTCCCTCTTTTGCCCTCTGATTAAGTCTCTATTTCTCTCTCTGTTTCTGCTTCTGTCCTTGTCAGATTCTTGTTTGCTTTGCCCTTGTTCCGTCCTGTTGTAATCTGCCTCTTCATCAGATACTGCGTGTGAGCAGGTGTCTCTATCCTCTACGGCCCGCGCCTACCCGAAGGGACCTGCAGTCTGTTGCCGCTAGCCCTGCAATTCTCCTCAACTACTTGAAGGGGGACTCTCCTGTTAAGATTGAGGATTTATGTTTTCCCTGTTTGGACATTAAAAGACTCTGTTTCTGTTATATCGCTTTTGGGTCCTCACTCACCAGCATAACAAGTGCTAACAGTCAGTATCTAAATAATGTGTGTGAAATGCTTGTATGTGATGTAAACAGAGAGGTCTACTTTCTTGAGGACCTGAATATTGACTGGTTTTCCTCAAACTGTCCACTCAAGAGGAAGCTTAACAGCTCGCAAGGTCCTAAGGCTCAGGTCCTCCGAGAGAGAGAAAGAAAGAGAGAAAGAGAGAATTAGAGAGAGCATACTTAAATTCACACAGGACACCGGATAAGACAGGAGAAGTACTCCAGATATAACAAACTGATCCTAGCCCACCGACACCAACTACTGCAGCATAAATACTGGAGGCTGAGACAGGAGGGGTCAGGAGACACTGTGGCCCCATCCGATGATGCCCCCGGACAGGGCCAAACAAGAAGGATATAACCCCACCCACTTCGCCAAATCACAGCCCCCACACCACTAGAGGGATATCTACAACCAGCAACTTACCATCCTGAGACAAGGCCGAGTATAGCCCACAAAGATCTCCGCCACGGCACAACCCAAGGGGGGGCACCAACCCAGACAGGAAGATCACTTAAGTGACTCAACCCACTCAAGTGACTCATCCCTCCTAGGGACGGCATGAAAGAGCACCAGTAAGCCAGTGACTCAGCCCCTGTAATAGGGTTAGAGGCAGAGAATCCCAGTGGAAAGAGGGGAACCGGCCAGACAGAGACAGCAAGGGCAGTTCGTTGCTCCAGAGCCTTTCTGTTCACCTTCACACTCCTGGGCCAGACTACACTCAATCATATGACCCACTGAAGAGATCAGTCTTCAGTAAAGACTTAAAGGTTAAGACCAAGTTTGCGTCTCTCACATGGGTAGGCAGAAATTCTAGGGACAATTAGGAGGCCTGCGTCTTGTGACCATAGCGTACGTGAAGGTATGTACGGCAGGATCAAATCAAAGAGATAGGTAGGAGCAAGCCCATGTAATGCTCTGTAGGTTAGCAGTAAAACCTTGAAATCAGCCCTTGCCTTGACAGGAAGCCAGTGTAGGGAGGCTAGCACTGGAGTAATATGATCCATTTTTTTGGTTCTAGTCAGGATTCTAGCAGCCGTATTTAGCACTAACTGAAGTTTATTTAGTGCTTTATCAGGGTAGCCGGAAAGTAGAGCATTGCAGTAGTCTAACCTAGAAGTAACAAAAGCATGGATTCATTTTTCGGCATCATTTATGGACAGAAAGTTTATGATTTTTGCAATGTTATGTAGTTGGAAAAAAGCTGTCCTTGAATCAGTCTTGATATGTTTGTCAAAAGAGAGATCAGGGTCCAGAGTAACGCCGAGGTCCTTCACAGTTTTATTTGAGACGACTGTACAACCATTAAGTTTAATTGTCAGATTCAACAGAAGATCTCTTTGTTTCTTGGGACCTAGAACAAGCATCTCTGTTTTGTCTGAGTTTAAAAGTTTGCAGCCATCCACTCCCTTATGTCTGAAACACAGGCTTCTAGCGAGAGCAATTTTGGGGCTTCACACTGTTTCATTGAAATGTACAGCTGTGTGTCATCCGCATAGCAGTGAAAGTTAACATTATGTTTTCAAATGACATCCCCAAGAGGTAAAATATATAGTGAAAACAATAGTGGTCCTGAAATGGAACCTTGAGGAACACCGAAATTTACAGTTGATTTGTCAGAGGACAAACCATTCACAGAGACAAACTGATATCTTTCTGACAGATAAGATCTAAACCAGGCCATAACGTATCCGTGTAGACCAATTTGGGTTTCAAATCTCTCCAAAAGAATGTGGTGATCGATGGTATCAAAAGCAGCACTAAGGTCTAGGGGCACGAGTACAGATGCAAAGCCTCGGTCTGATGCCATTAAAAGGTCCTTTACCACCTTCACAAGTGCAGTCTCAGTGCTATGATGGGGTCTAAAACCAGACTGAAGCATTTCGTATACATTGCTTGTCTTCAGGAAGGCAGTGAGATGCTGCGCAACAGCCTTTTCTAAAATGTTCGAGATTCGATATAGGCCGATAGTTTATTATATTTTCTGGGTCAAGGTTTGGCTTTTTCAAGAGAGGCTTTTTTATTACTGCCACTTTTAGTGAGTTTGGTACACATCCGGTGGATCGAGAGACGTTTATTATGTTCAACATAGGAGGGCCAAGCACAGGAAGCAGCTCTTTCAGTAGCTTAGTTGGAACAGGGTCCAGTATGCAGCTTGAAGGTTTAGAGGCCATGATTATTTTCATCATTGTGTCAAGAGATATAGTACTAAAACACTTGAGTGTCTCTCTTGATCCTAGGTCCTGGTAGAGTTGTGCAGACTCAGGACAACTTTGAAGGAATACGCAGATTTAACGAGTAGTCCGAAAAATAGGATGATTGAGCAGCAGTAATGGCTCTTCGATACTGCACGGTACTGTCTTTCCAAGCTAGTCGGAAGTATTCCAGTTTGGTGTGGCGCCATTTCCGATTAAATTTTTTGGAAGCTTGCTTCAGAGTTCGGGTATGTTCTGTATACCAGGGAGCTAGTTTTATATGATAAAAGTTTTTAGTTTTTAGGGGTGCAACTGCATCTAGGGTATTGCGCAAGGTTAAATTGAGTTCCTCAGTTAGGTGGTTAACTGATTTTTGTCCTCTGGCGTCCTTGGGTAGACAAAGGGAGTCTGGAAGGACATCAAGGAATATTTGTGTTGTCTGTGAATTTATAGCATGACTTTTGATGTTCCTTGGTTGGGGTCTGAGCAGATTATTTGTTGCAAATGCAAACATAATAAAATGGTGGTCCGATAGTCCAGGATTATGAGAAAAAACATTAAGATCCACAACATTTATTCCATGGGACAAAACTAGGTCCAGAGTATGACTGTGACAGTGAGTAGGTCCAGAGACATGTTGGACAAAACCCACTGAGTTGATGATGGCTCCGAAAGCCTTTTGGAGTGGGTTTGTGGACTTTTCCATGTGAATATTAAAGTCACCAAAAATTAGAATATTATCTGCTATGACTACAAGGTCCGATAGGAATTCAGGGAACTCAATGAGGAACGCTGTATATGGCCCAGGAGGCTTGTAAACAGTAGCTATAAAAAGTGATTGAGTAGGCTGCATAGATTTCATTACTAGAAGCTCAAAAGACGAAAGCGTCATTTTTTTTTGGTAAATTGAAATTTGCTATCGTAAATTTTAGCAACACCTCCACCTTTGCGGGATGCACGGAGGATATGGTCACTAGTGTAGCCAGGAAGTGAGGCCTTATTTAACACAGTAAATTCATCAGGCTTAAGCCATGTTTCAGTCAGGCCAATCACATCAAGATTATGATCAGTGATTAGTTCATTGACTATAATTGCCTTTGAAGTAAGGGATCTAACATTAAGTAGCCCTATTTTGAGATGCGAGGTATCACAAACTCTTTTAATAATGACAGGAATGGTGGAGGTCTTTATCCTAGTGAGATTGCTAAGGCGAACACCGCCATGTTTAGTTTTGCCCAACCTAGGTTGAGGCACAGACACGGCCTCAATGGGGATAGCTGAGCTGACTACACTGACTGTGCTTGTGGCAGACTCCACTATGCTGGCAGGCTGGCTAACAGCCTGCTGCCTGGCCTGCACCCTATTTCATTGTGGAGCTAGAGGAGTTAGAGCCCTGTCTATGTTCGTAGATAAGATGAGAGCACCCCTCCAGCTAGGATGGAGTCCGTCACTCCTCAGCAGGTCAGGCTTGGTCCTGTTTGTGGGTGAGTCCCAGAAAGAGGGCCAATAATCTACAAATTCTATCTTTTGGGAGTGGCAGAAAACTGTTTTCAACCAGCGATTGAGTTGTGAAACTCTGCTGTAGAGCTCATCACTCCCCCTAACTGGGAGGGGGCCAGAGACAATTACTCGATGCCGACACATCTTTCTAGTTGATTTACACGCTGAAGCTATGTTGCGCTTGGTGACCTCTGACTGTTTCATCATAACATCGTTGGTGCCGACGTGGATAACAATATCTCTATACTCTCTACACTCGCCAGTTTTAGCTTTAGCCAGCACCATCTTCAGATTAGCCTTAACGTCGGTAGCCCTGCCCCCTGGTAAACAGTGTATGATTGCTGGATGATTCATTTTAAGTCTAATACTGCGGGTAATGGAGTCACCAATGACTAGAGTTTTCAATTTGTCAGAGCTAATGGTGGGAAGCTTCGGTGTCTCAGACCCCGTAATGGGAGGAGTAGAGACAAGAGAAGGCCCGGCTTCTGACTCCAACTCGTTGCTTAATGGGGAAAACCAGTTGAAAGTTTCTGTGGCTGCATGAGCGACACCGGTTGAACATTCCTACAGCATTTCCCTCCAGAAACCGTGAGGAAGTTTTCCGGCTGCGGGGACCGTGCGAGGAGATTTATACTAAGGTTACTATCTGTACTTACTGGTGGCACAGATGCTGTTTTTTTCTTTCCTTCACTGAAATTCCCCTTGCCTAACGATTGTGTCTGAAGCTGGGCTTGTAGCACACCTATCTTCGCCGTAAGGCGAACGTTCTCCTGTATATTAGGAGTACAGCGACTGCAATTAGAAGGCATCATGTTAATGTTACTACTTAGCTTCGGCTGTTGGAGGTCCTGACGAACCATGTCCAGATAAAGCGTCCGGAGTGAAAAAGTTTAATGAAAAAAAGTTAGGGAAAAAACAAAAAATATAAACGGTAATTAAAAAGTAAAAACCGTAAAGTTGTCAGGTAGCAAAGTAAATAAAATTACAAATAAAACCCAACTTTGAGAAATTATTACCAGACAATGTTTTTCTCCATTAGGAGGGGACGAAGGTTGCAGACCATTACTGAATCTTTTAAC
This sequence comes from Oncorhynchus gorbuscha, assembly GCF_021184085.1. Lineage (NCBI taxonomy): Eukaryota > Metazoa > Chordata > Actinopteri > Salmoniformes > Salmonidae > Oncorhynchus > Oncorhynchus gorbuscha. Next base: position 3,951,442 of record NC_060176.1, read on the forward strand.
CATACCACGTGGTTAAACTCTTAGACTATCGACACCGACAGAATAAGAACAAGTCTTTGATATTAATTACTAGTCTGCAGCTAGGAATTCGGTATCATTGAACGCGAAGAAAGACAACCGCAAAAACATCCATTCTATAACAAATGAATGAATGTCACTCTGAACAATCCCCTCTAACCAAGACAGAGAGAGAGAGAAAGAGAGCGAGAGAGAGAGAGAGGACAAAACTCTCCAACAGAAACAAACTTTTCACCAGCGATCAAGACGACACACTGAGCGTAAATATATATATTGATTGCAATTGTTCCCGAATGAGTGACCGTTCATGTGCAAAGGATTAGCATTTCAATTGTTAAATCCAAAGTACCTGTACCTGACTGCCACTGAGCAGACTTTGAATGTCTGCTTTGGAGGACCTTAAAAAGTATGTCTCAGCAATACTTCTGTGCATGTTGCTCTTCTCGTGCTCTTCTACCCTTTGGTTAACATGTTTCCAATCCGTCATTTCACTCATAAAAATACTGCTGTCAGTAGGCTTCAGTATAACGCATGGCTTTCTTCATTGTAGAATAGCCATTTCGGATCGGTGCCATCTTTTAAACAGAACGTTTTTTGATTGCTCCATAGGGTGGAAACAATGTTTTTAAGTCATCTGACTTGGGTTTCTTGAAATAATCAAAAGTTGGTCTGGCATCCTGGCCTTCCCTGACTTTCTCTTCCACTGAAACTGGACTGGGCCTGTCATCAACCTCAATGCTCTGTTCTACTGAAACTGGACTGGGCCTGTCATCAACCTCAATGCTCTCTTCTACTGAAACTGGACTGGGCCTGTCATCAACCTCAATGCTCACTTCCACTGAAACTGGACTGGGCCTGTCATCAACCTCAATGCTCACTTCCACTGAAACTGGACTGGGCCTGTCATCAACCTCAATGCTCACTTCCACTGAAACTGGACTGGGCCTGTCATCCACCTCAATGCTCACTTCCACTGAAACTGGACTGGGCCTGTCATCAACCTCAATGCTCACTTCCACTGAAACTGGACTGGGCCTGTCATCAACCTCAATGCTCACTTCCACTGAAACTGGACTGGGCCTGTCATCAACATCAATGCTCACTTCCACTGAAACTGGACTGGGCCTGTCATCAACATCAATGCTCACTTCCACTGAAACTGGACTGGGCCTGTCAACTACATCAATGCTCACTTCCACTGAATCTGGACTGGGCCTGTCATCCACCTCAATGCTCACTTCCACTGAAACTGGACTGGGCCTGTCATCCACCTCAATGCTCACTTCCACTGAAACTGGACTGGGCCTTTCATCCACCTCAATGTTCACTTCCACTGAAACTGGACTGGGCCTGTCATCTACATCAATGCTCACTTCCACTGAAACTGGACTGGGCCTGTCATCAACCTCAATGCTCACTTCCACTGAAACTGGACTGGGCCTGTCATCCACCTCAATGCTCACTTCCACTGAAACTGGACTGGGCCTGTCATCCACCTCAATGCTCACTTCCACTGAAACTGGACTGGGCCTGTCATCAACCTCAATGCTCACTTCCACTGAAACTGGACTGGGCCTGTCATCTACATCAATGCTCACTTCCACTGAAACTGGACTGGGCCTGTCATCTACATCAATGCTCACTTCCACTGAAACTGGACTGGGCCTGTCATCCACCTCAATGCTCACTTCCACTGAAACTGGACTGGGCCTGTCATCCATCTCAATGCTCACTTCCACTGAAACTGGACTGGGCCTGTCATCTACATCAATGCTCACTTCCACTGAAACTGGACTGGGCCTGTCATCAACCTGGATATGAATAAAATCATATATAAATTAACTAATAAAGGCCCAATTTTGAAAAACTACAAAAATACAGCAGCAGCCCCACTATTTCATATCAAGTGAATGAATGACAACACAACAGGTTTTTTTGTGTGACTTTACTCGCCGTTCACACCGGACTGTTGGCATGATGATGAGTTTCAATGCATTGTCTAGTAAGAGGTGAAGTGGTAGGAACCCTGGCGATGAGGATCATAGCTAGCAAATCACTGTAGCCATATTCTCCCGCAACAAAATATGAATTTGAGAGGGAAAGGACTTGATTGGGTTTACAATTTGTATACTATTTGCTACCAATGGCTGTATTGACATGAAATCAAATTAGCTAATTAACATTTTTTCAGTCATGGCCAAAGGTTTTGAGAATTACACAAATATTAATTTCCACAAAGTTTGCTGCTTCAGTGTCTTTCGATATTTTTGTCAGAAACTATGGAATACTGAAGTATAATTACTATGGAATACTGAAGTATAATGGCAAGCATTTTATAAGTGTCAAAGTCTTGACAATTACATGAAGTTGATACAAAGAGTCAATATTATCAGTGTTGACCCTTCTTTTTCAAGACCTCTGCAATCTGCCCTGTCATGCTGTCAATTAACTTATGGGCCACATCCTGACTGGTTGCAGCCCATTCTTGCATAATCAATGCTTGGAGTTTGTCAGAATTTGTGGGTTTTTGTTTGTCCTCCCGTCTCTTGAGGATGGAACACAAGTTCTCAATGGGATTAAGGACTGGGGAGTTTACTGGACATGGACCCAAAATATCAACAATATCATGTTCCCAGAGCCACTTAGTTATCACTTTTGCCTTATGGCAAGGTTCTCCATCATGCTGGAAAAGGCATTGTTCGTTACCAAACTGTTCCTGGATGGTTGGGAGAAGTTGCTCTCGGAGGATGTGTTGGTACCATTCTTTATTCATGGCTGTGTTCTTAGGCAAAGTTGTGAGTGATCCCACTCCCTTGGCTGAGAAGCAACCCCACACATGAATGGTCTCAGGATGCTTTACTGTTGGCATGACACAGGACTGATGGTAGCGCTCACCTTGTCTTCTCCGGACAAGCTTTTTTCCGGATGCCCCAAACAATCGGTAAGGGGGTTCATCAGAGAAAATGACTTTACCCCAGTCCTCAGTCCAATCCCTGTACCTTTTGCAGAATATCAGTCTGTCCCTGATGTTTTTGCTGGAGAGAAGTGGCTTCTTTGCTGCCCTTCTTGACACCAGGCCATCCTCCAAAATCTTTGCCTCACTGTGCGTGCAGATACACTCACACCTACCTGCTGACATTCCTGAGCAAGCTCTGTACTGGTGGTGCTCCGATCCCGCAGCTGAATCAACTTTACGAGACGATACTGGCACTTGCTGGACTTTCTTGGGCGCCCTGAAACCTTCTTCACAACAATTGAACCGCTCTCCTTGAAGTTCTTGATGATCTGATAAATGGTGGATTTAGGTGCAATCTTACTGGCAGCAATATCCTTGCCTGTGAAGCCCTTTTTGTGCCAAGCATTGATGATGGCACGGGTTTCCTTGCAGGTAACCATAGTTGACAGAGGAAGAACAATGATTCCAAGCACCACCTTCCTTTTGAAGCTTCCAGTCTGTTTTTCAAACGCAATCAGCATGACAGAGTGATCTCCAGGCTTGTCCTCGTCAACACTCACACCTATGTTAACAAGAGAATCACTGACATGATGTCAGTTGGTCCTTTTGTGGCAGGGCTGAAATGCAGTGGAAATGTTTTTGGGGGATTCAGTTCATATGCATGGCAAAGAGGGACTTTGCAATTAATTGAAATTCATCTGATCACTCTTCATAACATTCTGGAGTATATGCAAATTGCCATCATACAAACTAAGGCAGCAGACTATGAAAATTAATATTTGTGTCATTCTCAAAACTTTTGGCCATGACTGAATATGTCTAATGCAATTTAGCATTTAGAACGACAAGGCAACAGCAATCAGAATCAAATGAAAATGCTTATTTTAGCTAACTAAAATTATACGACAGTAAATCACAGGAAGGCGAAATCAAGGAATTCAAACTTGAGTTTTTCAGCTAGCCGGTTTGAACACCCAGTTGCTGTATGTCTTTATCTCAATTCTTTCTTTCTGGTAAATTTACACATTAGTAGCTGACCAATAGTATTTGCATTTCACTCATAAATTCTGATATAACATGTTGTATTTGTAACACATTTAGGCACATATCTATAGGTTCGGCTGCACTGTCTTTGGCTTTGCTGTCCTCTCCGTCTACTCTTTAACCCGCAAACCGGGTTGTGGCATCTTCCACTTGCCAGTCCAGCACATCAATGTTAGAGTAGGTGGCACTGTAACTGGAATTTGAGAGACAAAGGGGGCAGGGCTAAGGGTTGCATTGACGTTCGTTTGTAATAGGCCAACGGGCCTGGGGGAAAGGGGGGGATTGGCCCGTGTCGCTCAACCTTCTGCCAACTTTTTTATTAGTATCAAAAAATATATAAGGCAGGCGGCCCACCGGCCCAGAGGTTGATCAGCCTATCCCCCCCGGTGCTCCCAGTGGCCACTCCGCAATTGGCCTCCTGTTACACATGAAGACACAACACAGTTAGACTGCAGGAGAACACACACTATGTCAGGACACAAGACACACAGACAAGCAAAGTAGAGGACACACTATCACATTGTAGAAACTACACATACAGATGTCGTCTCACTCGTCGTAATAACACTCGGACCAATCACTGAACTGTGGTGGTCCTTCTGTAGCTCAGTTGGTAGAGCATGGCGCTTGTAACGCCAGGGTAGTGGGTTCGATCCCTGGGACCACCCATACGTAGAATGTATGCACACATGACTGTAAGTCGCTTTGGATAAAAGCGTCTGCTAAATGGCATATATTATACTGAACAGGTGTTTCATTCCACTTGTTTTCAGATGTCAGGTTAAGGCCATGTTTCTTATTACTAACTCACATACAGATATAGAATACAATGCTGCGTAATATATACAGTAGAATATAAACTAAACTCCTTGCCTGATGGTGAATGCCCCAGAACCATATTAACTAGATTATAAACCCAGATTGATAGACAGTATACAGTATAGTGCAGCTGTCATCCACATTCATTGATTACAGGAGTTCTCCAGCTCAGTCAAACGATCTACATGAATCATCATACCTTATCATAGGATACCATACATGAACAACAGGACCAAGCTATGAAGGAAAGAGAGAGAGGGGGCAGAGGGAGAGAGAGAGAGAGGACAAGGGAAGAGGGAGAGTACTAATAATGAAGAGAAAGAGAGGACAGGGGAAGAGGGAGAGAATGAAGGAGGGAGAGAAAGAGAGGACAGGAAGGGGGAGAGAGAGGAGAGGGAGAGATAGAGAGAGATGGAGAGAGAAAGAGAGATGGCAGTGGGAGAGAGAGAAAGAGAGGACAGGGGAAGAGGGAGAGAACAAAGGAGGGAGAGAGAGAGGACAGGGAAGATAGGAGGGCAGAGGGAGAGAGAGAGGACAGGGGAAGAGTGAGAAGGAGAAGGAGGAGGAGAGAGGGAGATATAGAGAGAGATGGAGAGAGAAAGAGAGAGGATATTTGAATGATAGCTAAAAGCCTGTCTTCTTCCAGGTTCAAAGAAATCTTCTAAATCATCTTCCAATATAATCTACCTTTCTTTTCTCCCGTTCTCATTTGTCTTCCAGCAGCCAATCTCCTGCTGTATGAGGAATACACATAATATAAAGATGCCTTTAGACTGAAAGAAGACGGAAAGCAGACTGTGTTGTGATGGATAATTGCCTGAACCTGCTCTACACAGATGCAGCTGCTATGAAGAGAACATACAACTTTGTTCTAAATGCCACCCTATTCCCTATTTAGTGCCCTACTTTTGACCAGGAACCATAGGGCTCTGGGCAAAAGTAGTGCACTATATAGGGAATAGGGTGCCAATTGGGACATATTACAATCTCCTGCTCATTTCAGATGGAAGCAATATGACCTCGTCTTTTACTTCTCCAGTTTCTTATCTGAACTTCTTATCCACTGTGACACGAAACAGGCTCCTGTACTAACTCAGAACACACACACACACGTGCATGCACACACAATCAAAACACAGACACACACATCTATAAAAATACACACTGACTATGTTGTCATCTTATTTAAAGCCAGCTTGACGAGCTCGAGAGCTTTACATCACTAAAAACTACAGGCCTGCTTACAGAGGTAGAGTTGTGTGCGTGTGGCTCTGTCCGTGCGTAGCGGCAGGGAAAGGCTTCAACTCTGACAGCCGAAGCAGGTAAAACCGTTTCCTTGGCAACACCATCGAGACACCTGGAGAATCACCATGGAGACAGTTACTAAGCCTATTCTTTACTCCTTGACGTGTGTGTGTGTGTGTGTGTGTGTGTCTAATTTAATTGAATTAACATGCCTGTCGAAGGATGGATTTCAATCAGCAATGTTTAACTCAATGGTATTTTCATTATGGTAAATCTATGTAGACATAAAGGTTTATTAGGTTTCCTGTTGTTTCTGCCTCTGTCTTCCTTTGAATTGGACCCTGTCCAGTCCATTCCAACACTCAGACATAATTTACCATTGAAGCATTTGTGTTTATTGAGTCCGCCAGAACAGAGGCAGTAGGAGTGATAAGGCATGTTCTCTAGATAAGTGTGTGAATTGAACCATTTTCCTGTCCTGCTAAAGCTTCTTAGGGCTAGGCGTCCCGCCAGCTAAGCATTCAGAATGTTACTAGTACTTTTGGGTGTCAGGGAACATGTATGGAGTAAAAAAGTACATTATTTTCTTTCGGAATGTAGTGAAGTAAAAGTAAAAGTAGTCAAAAATATAAATAGTAAAGTAAACTACAGATACCCCAAAAAAGACTTAGTACTTTAGTACTTTCAAGTATTTTTACAACTTCTTGTGACTCCCCATCCCGGGTCCGGGAGCGTAATCATCGCCTGACACTAATTAGCATAACGCAACAGACATAAATATCCCTAGAAAATATTCCTATTCATGAAAATCACAAATGAAATATATTGAGACACAGCTTAGCCTTTTGTTAATCACCCGGTCATCTCAGATTTTCAAAATATGCTTTACAGCCAAAGCTAGACAAGCATTTGTGTAAGTTTATCGATAGCCTAGCATAGCATTATGCCTTGCTAGCAGCAGGCAACCTTGTCACAAATCAGAAAAGCAATCAAATGAAATCGTTCACTTTTGATGAACTTCGGATGTTTTCACTCACGAAACTCCCAGGTAGATAGCCAAAGTTCATTTTTTCCCAAAAGATTATTTTTGGAGGCGAATTAGCTCTGTTTGTTCTTCACGTTTAGCTGAGAAATCGCCCGGAAATTGCAGTCACGAAAACGGCAAAAAAATATTCCAAATTAGCTCCATAATATCGACAGAAACATGGCAAACGTTGTTTATAATCAAGCCTCAAGGTGTTTTTCAAATATCTATTCGATAATATATCCGTCGGGACAATTCGTTTTTCAGTAGGACTGATTGGAGTAATGGCGAGAGTCACGCTGGGAGCCATCAGGTGACCACTTACGCAATGTAGCCGCCTACGGCTATTCTTCAACATAAATGCGTAAAATGACATCACAGTGCTGTAGACACCTTGGGGAATACGTAGCTGTGAATGTGGTTGATAGCACATTCACAGCTCAATAGGGACTCATTGGAACGCTGCGCTTTCAAAATATGGGGCACTTCCGGATTGGATTTTTCTCAGGCTTTCGCCTGCAACATCAGTTCTGTTATACTCACAGACAATATCTTTACAGTTTTGGAAACCTTAGAGTGTTTTCTATCCACAGCTGTCAATTATATGCATATTCTAGCATCTTGTCCTGACAAAATATCCCATTAAAAATGGGAACGTTTTTTAAAAAAAAATGAAAATACTGCCCCTAGAGTCGTAGCAGGTTTTAAGTACTTTACACCACTGGGTGAGAGGGGGGGGGCAGACAGGATCAGACAAGACCAGACAGGGTCAGACAGGACCAGACAGGATCAGACAGGACCAGAGGAGACAAAAGATGGCTCGTGGGTAAGCAGCCATTTAGCAAATAACTCATAATGAATGTCATATTTGATATTGGCTTGCCTGAGGGTGATATAGAATAGGAATGGTTCCCAGATTGTGTTAAAGTCCGTCAGATTTGATTTCATTTGAAGGAGAATCTCTCCAAGGGGGGCAGGTTAGACAGTAAATTAAGCCAGTGTATTTAACAGTATCACTTTTTTTGCAGATGAAGGAAAACAGTAGGAACTGTTTTTTGTCCTTGGGGATAGAAGAAACACAGGGGTCGTCATCATCAAAGTACGTATGCAGAGTGATACGGATGCAGGAAGGGTAATATGGAGGATGACAGAGAATGCTCAGAACTTCTTTCCAGTAATTCTCAATAATGGGACAAAACCAGTACCTCATGGAGATGAGTGTTGGGGAGGTCTGTTTGGCAGAATTGACACAGAGGTGAGTCAACAAGGCCCATCAGCGACTGAGTTCTATTGGTATAGTCGGATTTATGTCAAATTTTGTACTGGATAACATTTATTTTCATATTATGCAAGATGCTGTGGGGGCTGGTAAATACTTTGTTCTGATCTTCCCTATTAAGGGAGATGTCGAAATCTTTGGTCCGTTTCTCTAGGGTTTCTCTATCAGTTTTTTAAAATACATTTTGGAAGTAATATGTCTTGAACTGCAGTTGTCTAAGAAAAATTGGCTCTGAGATGTTGTTCCGTTGGGTCGAGTTGCAATTTAGATCTCAGTAACTGTTTAATCTGTAGGTATTGAAAGCTTGAGGAACTATTCAGATGAAACCTATCCTGTAACTCCTTCAAATAAATTAACTGTCCTTTAAGAAATAACTGATAGATGCATGTAATGCCTTTATTCTTCCATAGAGTAAACTCTAACCATTTCTCTGCAATTAGAAAATCAAGATTCGACCAAATAGGAGAGTGTAACACTCGTCCGAAGAAGAGGACCAAAGCACAGCGTGGTACGTGTTCATGATAATTTATTCAAACTGAACACTGACAAAATAACAAAATGTCACAAAACAGTTGTCTGGTGCAGACACAAAACATCTACCCACAAACCAGTTATGTCTGGTGCAGACACAAAACAACTACCCACAAACCAGTTCTGTCTGATGCAGGCACAAACCAGTTCTGTCTGGTGCAGACACAAAACAACTACCCACAAACCAGTTCTGTCTGGTGCAGGCACAAAACAGTTTTGTCTGGTGCAGGCACAAAACAGTTTTGTCTGATGCAGGCACAAAACAGTTTTGTCTGGTGCAGGCACAAAACAGTTTTGTCTGGTGCAGGCACAAAACAACTACCCACAAACCAGTTCTGTCTGGTGCAGGCACAAAACAGTTTTGTCTGGTGCAGGCACAAAACAACTACCCACAAACCAGTTCTGTCTGGTGCAGGCACAAAACAGTTTTGTCTGGTGCAGGCACAAAACAGTTTTGTCTGGTGCAGGCACAAAACAACTACCCACAAACCAGTTCTGTCTGGTGCAGGCACAAAACAGTTTTGTCTGGTGCAGGCACAAAACAGTTTTGTCTGGTGCAGGCACAAAACAGTTTTGTCTGGTGCAGGCACAAAACAACTACCCACAAACCAGTTCTGTCTGGTGCAGGCACAAAACAACTACCCACAAACCAGTTCTGTCTGGTGCAGGCACAAAACAGTTTTGTCTGGTGCAGGCACAAAACAGTTCTGTCTGGTGCAGGCACAAAACAACTACCCACAAACCAGTTCTGTCTGGTGCAGGCACAAAACAGTTTTGTCTGGTGCAGGCACAAAACAGTTTTGTCTGGTGCAGGCACAAAACAACTACCCACAAACCAGTTCTGTCTGGTGCAGGCACAAAACAGTTTTGTCTGGTGCAGGCACAAAACAGTTTTGTCTGGTGCAGGCACAAAACAACTACCCACAAACCAGTTTTGTCTGGTGCAGGCACAAAACAACTACCCACAAACCAGTTCTGTCTGGTGCAGGCACAAAACAGTTTTGTCTGGTGCAGGCACAAAACAGTTTTGTCTGGTGCAGGCACAAAACAGTTTTGTCTGGTGCAGGCACAAAACAGTTTTGTCTGGTGCAGGCACAAAACAGTTTTGTCTGGTGCAGGCACAAAACAGAAAACAACTACCCACAAAACACAGGTGGGAAAAAGCTGCCTAAGTATGGTTCCCAATCAGAGACAACGATAGACAGCTGCCTCTGATTGAGAACCTCACCCGGCCAAACACAAAGAAATAGAAAACATAGAAATAAAGAAACTAGAATGCCCACCCTAGTCACACCCTGGCCTAACCAAAATAGAGAATAAAACCCTCTCTATGGCCAGGGCATGACAGACAGTTCAATGAAAGAGAGGGCTTTCTTCCATGCTTCCAGTGTATTTAATGAGAAGGGATTTGAAAAGGGCACAGTTTTTTTATAGATTGAGCAATATAAGGCAGATCTTGGATGGTAAGTTATTTTACACAGGAGTGTTCTATATCAAGTTTACACTTGGATAATTGAGCCATTTGGCTGTATTATTCATTAGAAATTCCAAATAATATATACAGTATTGTAATGTGATAAGTTTAATTCTAGCATTTTTCGGTCTCCAATAAAATCTTGAGACAGAATTGTTAAGGGTATCAAATCATTTTGAGGGGGACACTGGAATCATTGACAAAATACAATACATTTTTGGGCAGAATATTAATTTGAATTGTATTGATATGACCAGTAAGGGCCATATTTTTTGGCTTTGTCATTATGGGGTATTGTGTGTAGATTGATTAGAGGGACAAAAATCATTTTAGAATAAGGCTGTAATGTAATAAAATGTGGAAAAAGTCAAGGGGTCTGAAAACTCTCCGAACTCTTTGTACTGTATGTATGTACTACATGTAGTATGTACTGTATGTATGTACTACATGTAGTATGTACTGTATGTATGTACTGTATGTATGTGGGTGTTAAAGTGTGTGATAACACGTTACTGTATGTTATGTGTAGTCAGTCATTCTTTGGCAGTCGCCCATAGAAATCACCCATAGACTCACTAGAAAGGGCATATACAACTCTAAGTGTCGCCCATAGAAATCACCCATAGACTCACTAGAAAGGGCATACAACTCTAAGTGTCGCCCATAGAAATCACCCATAGACTCACTAGAAAGGGCATATACAACTCTAAGTGTCGCCCATAGAAATCACCCATAGACTCACTAGAAAGGGCATACAACTCTAAGTGTCGCCCATAGAAATCACCCATAGACTCACTAAAAAGGGCATATACAACTCTAAGTGTCGCCCATAGAAATCACCCATAGACTCACTAGAAAGGGCATATACAACTCTAAGTGTTGCCCATAGAAATCACCCATAGACTCACTAGAAAGGGCATACAACTCTAAGTGTCGCCCATAGAAATCACCCATAGACTCACTAGAAAGGGCATACAACTCTAAGCTCTAAGGGACAGATTGAGGTCTAGGCAGATAGCATTGCGGTTAAGAACGTTGGGCCAATAACTGAAAGGTTGCTGGTATGAATCCTTGAGCTGACTAGGTGAGTAATCTGTCAATGTGCCCTTGAGCAAGTCACTTAACCATAATTGCTCTGGATAAGAGTGTCTGCTAAATTACTCAAATGTAAAAATCTAAATTTGCTGGGGGGGTGTCCCAAATATATTTTTTTGCTTTGGGTAGGGTGTGTTTTTTGGTTGGGCACAGGGGAGGGAAGTGGATTTTTTTGGTGGCTGGGCAGAGGGGAGGGAAGTGTGTTTTATGGTTGGGCACAGGGGAGGGAAGTGGGTTTTTTGGCTGGGCAGAGGGGAGAGAAGCGTGTTTTTGGTTGGGCACAGGGGAGGGAAGTGGGTTTTTTGGTTGGGCACAGGTGAGGGAAGTGTTTTTTTTGGTTGGGCACAGGGGAGGGATGTGTTTTTTTTTGGTTAGGCACATGGGAGGGAAGTGGGTTTTTTGGTTGGGCACAGGGGAGGGAAGTGGGTTTTTTGGTTGGGCACAGGGGAGGAAAGTGGGTTTTTTGGTTGGGCACAGGGGAGGAAAGTGGGTTTTTTGGTTGGGCACAGGGGAGGGATGTGTTTTTTTTTGGTTAGGCACAGGGGAGGGAAGTGGGTTTTTTGGTTGGGCACAGGGGAGGGAAGTGGGTTTTTTGGTTGGGCACAGGGGAGGGAAGTGGGTTTTTTGGTTGGGCACAGGGGAGGGAAGTGGGTTTTTGGTTGGGCACAGGGGAGGGAAGTGTGTTTTTTGGTTGGGTATAGGGAGGGTAGTGTGTTTTTTGGTTGGGTATAGGGGAGGATAGTGTGTTTTTTGGTTGGGTATAGGGGAGGATAGTGTGTTTTTTGGTTGGGCACAGGGGAGGATAGTGTGTTTTTTGGTTGGGTATAGGGGAGGATAGTGTGTTTTTTGGTTGGGCACAGGGGAGGATAGTGTGTTTTTTGGTTGGGTATAGGGGAGGATAGTGTGTTTTTTGGTTGGGCACAGGGGAGGATAGTGTGTTTTTTGGTTGGGTATAGGGGAGGATAGTGTGTTTTTTGGTTGGGTATAGGGGAGGGAAGTGTGTTTTTTGGTTGGGTATAGGGGAGGGTAGTGTGTTTTTTGGTTGGGTATAGGGAGGGAAGTGTGTTTTTTGGTTGGGTATAGGGGAGGGTAGTGTGTTTTTTGGTTGGGTATAGGGAGGGTAGTGTGTTTTTTGGTTGGGTATAGGGGAGGGTAGTGTGTTTTTTGGTTGGGTATAGGGGAGGGAAGTGTGTTTTTTGGTTGGGTATAGGGGAGGGTAGTGTGTTTTTTGGTTGGGTATAGGGGAGGGTAGTGTGTTTTTTGGTTGGGTATAGGGGAGGGTAGTGTCTTTTATGGTTGGGTATAGGGGAGGGTAGTGTGTTTTTTGGTTGGGTATAGGGGGAGGGTAGTGTGTTTTTTGGTTGGGTATAGGGGAGGGTAGTGTGTTTTTTGGTTGGGTATAGGGGAGGGTAGTGTGTTTTATGGTTGGGTATAGGGGAGGGTAGTGTGTTTTTTGGTTGGGTATAGGGGAGGGTAGTGTGTTTTTTGGTTGGGTATAGGGGAGGGTAGTGTGTTTTTTGGTTGGGTATAGGGGAGGGAAGTGTGTTTTTTGGTTGGGTATAGGGGAGGGTAGTGTGTTTTTTGGTTGGGTATAGGGGAGGGTAGTGTGTTTTTTGGTTGGGTATAGGGAGGGAAGTGTGTTTTTTGGTTGGGTATAGGGGAGGGTAGTGTGTTTTTGGTTGGGTATAGGGGAGGAAGTGTGTTTTTTGGTTGGGTATAGGGGAGGGTAGTGTGTTTTTTGGTTGGGTATAGGGGAGGGTAGTGTGTTTTTTGGTTGGGTATAGGGGAGGGTAGTGTGTTTCTTGGTTGGGTATAGGGGAGGGTAGTGTGTTTTTTGGTTGGGTATAGGGGAGGGTAGTGTGTTTCTTGGTTGGGTATAGGGGAGGGAAGTGTGTTTTTTGGTTGGGTATAGGGAGGGAAGTGTGTTTTTTGGTTGGGTATAGGGGAGGGTAGTGTGTTTTTTGGTTGGGTATAGGGGAGGGTAGTGTGTTTCTTGGTTGGGTATAGGGGAGGGTAGTGTGTTTTTTGGTTGGGTATAGGGGAGGGTAGTGTGTTTCTTGGTTGGGTATAGGGGAGGGTAGTGTGTTTTTTGGTTGGGTATAGGGGAGGGTAGTGTGTTTCTTGGTTGGGTATAGGGGAGGGTAGTGTGTTTTTTGGTTGGGTATAGGGGAGGGTAGTGTGTTTCTTGGTTGGGTATAGGGGAGGGTAGTGTGTTTTTTGGTTGGGTATAGGGGAGGGTAGTGTGTTTCTTGGTTGGGTATAGGGGGAGGGTAGTGTGTTTTTTGGTTGGGTATAGGGGAGGGTAGTGTGTTTTTTGGTTGGGTATAGGGGAGGGAAGTGTGTTTTTGGTTGGGTATAGGGGAGGGTAGTGTGTTTTTTGGTTGGGTACAGGGGAGGGTAGTGTGTTTTTTGGTTGGGTATAGGGGAGGGAAGTGTGTTTTTTGGTTGGGTATAGGGGAGGGTAGTGTGTTTTTGGTTGGGTATAGGGGAGGGTAGTGTGTTTTTGGTTGGGTATAGGGGAGGGTAGTGTGTTTTTTGGTTGGGTATAGGGGAGGGGGAGGGGAGGGTAGTGTGTTTTTTGGTTGGGTATAGGGGAGGGTAGTGTGTTTTTTGGTTGGGTATAGGGGAGGGTAGTGTGTTTTTGGTTGGGTATAGGGGAGGGTAGTGTGTTTTTGGTTGGGTATAGGGGAGGGTAGTGTGTTTTTTGGTTGGGTATAGGGGAGGGTAGTGTGTTTTTTGGTTGGGTATAGGGAGGGTAGTGTGTTTTTTGGTTGGGTATAGGGAGGGTAGTGTGTTTTTTGGTTGGGTATAGGGGAGGGTAGTGTGTTTTTTGGTTGGGTATAGGGGAGGGTAGTGTGTTTTTTGGTTGGGTATAGGGGAGGGTAGTGTGTTTTTTGGTTGGGTATAGGGGAGGGTAGTGTGTTTTTGGTTGGGTATAGGGAGGGTAGTGTGTTTTTTGGTTGGGTATAGGGGAGGGTAGTGTGTTTTTGGTTGGGTATAGGGGAGGGTAGTGTGTTTTTGGTTGGGTATAGGGGAGGGTAGTGTGTTTCTTGGTTGGGTATAGGGGAGGGTAGTGTGTTTTTTGGTTGGGTATAGGGAGGGTAGTGTGTTTCTTGGTTGGGTATAGGGAGGGTAGTGTGTTTTTTGGTTGGGTATAGGGGAGGGTAGTGTGTTTCTTGGTTGGGTATAGGGGAGGGTAGTGTGTTTTTTGGTTGGGTATAGGGGAGGGTAGTGTGTTTTTTGGTTGGGTATAGGGGAGGGTAGTGTGTTTTTGGTTGGGTATAGGGGAGGGTAGTGTGTTTTTGGTTGGGTATAGGGGAGGGTAGTGTGTTTCTTGGTTGGGTATAGGGGAGGGTAGTGTGTTTTTTGGTTGGGTATAGGGGAGGGTAGTGTGTTTCTTGGTTGGGTATAGGGGAGGGTAGTGTGTTTTTTGGTTGGGTATAGGGGAGGGTAGTGTGTTTCTTGGTTGGGTATAGGGAGGGTAGTGTGTTTTTTGGTTGGGTATAGGGAGGGTAGTGTGTTTCTTGGTTGGGTATAGGGGAGGGTAGTGTGTTTTTTGGTTGGGTATAGGGGAGGGTAGTGTGTTTTTGGTTGGGTATAGGGAGGGTAGTGTGTTTTTTGGTTGGGTATAGGGGAGGGTAGTGTGTTTTTTGGTTGGGTATAGGGGAGGGTAGTGTGTTTTTGGTTGGGTATAGGGGAGGGTAGTGTGTTTTTTGGTTGGGTATAGGGGAGGGTAGTGTGTTTCTTGGTTGGGTATAGGGGAGGGTAGTGTGTTTTTTGGTTGGGTATAGGGAGGGTAGTGTGTTTTTGGTTGGGTATAGGGGGGATAGTGTGTTTTTTGGTTGGGTATAGGGGAGGGTAGTGTGTTTTTGGTTGGGTATAGGGGAGGGTAGTGTGTTTTTTGGTTGGGTATAGGGGAGGGTAGTGTGTTTTTGGTTGGGTATAGGGAGGGTAGTGTGTTTTTTGGTTGGGTATAGGGAGGGTAGTGTGTTTTTGGTTGGGTATAGGGGAGGGTAGTGTGTTTTTGGTTGGGTATAGGGGAGGGTAGTGTGTTTCTTGGTTGGGTATAGGGAGGGTAGTGTGTTTTTGGTTGGGTATAGGGGAGGGTAGTGTGTTTTTGGTTGGGTATAGGGAGGGTAGTGTGTTTTTGGTTGGGTATAGGGGGGAGGGTATAGGGAGGGTAGTGTGTTTTTGGTTGGGTATAGGGAGGGTAGTGTGTTTTTTGGTTGGGTATAGGGAGGGTAGTGTGTTTTTTGGTTGGGTATAGGGGAGGGTAGTGTGTTTTTGGTTGGGTATAGGGGAGGGTAGTGTGTTTTTTGGTTGGGTATAGGGGAGGGTAGTGTGTTTTTGGTTGGGTATAGGGGAGGGTAGTGTGTTTTTGGTTGGGTATAGGGGAGGGTAGTGTGTTTTTTGGTTGGGTAGGGATAGGGGAGGGTAGTGTGTTTTTTGGTTGGGTATAGGGGAGGGTAGTGTGTTTTTGGTTGGGTATAGGGGAGGGTAGTGTGTTTTTTGGTTGGGTATAGGGAGGGTAGTGTGTTTTTGGTTGGGTATAGGGGAGGTAGTGTGTTTTTGGTTGGGTATAGGGGAGGGTAGTGTGTTTTTTTTGGTTGGGTATAGGGAGGGTAGTGTGTTTTTTGGTTGGGTATAGGGGAGGGTAGTGTGTTTTTGGTTGGGTATAGGGGAGGGTAGTGTGTTTTTTGGTTGGGTATAGGGGAGGGTAGTGTGTTTTTTGGTTGGGTATAGGGAGGGTAGTGTGTTTTTTGGTTGGGTATAGGGGAGGATAGTGTGTTTTTTGGTTGGGTATAGGGGAGGGTAGTGTGTTTTTTGGTTGGGTATAGGGGAGGGTAGTGTGTTTTTTGGTTGGGTATAGGGGAGGATAGTGTGTTTTTGGTTGGGTATAGGGAGGTAGTGTGTTTTTTGGTTGGGTATAGGGGAGGGTAGTGTGTTTTTGGTTGGGATAGTGTGTTTTTTGGTTGGGTATAGGGGAGGGTAGTGTGTTTTTTGGTTGGGTATAGGGGAGGGTAGTGTGTTTTTTGGTTGGGTATAGGGAGGGTAGTGTGTTTTTTGGTTGGGTATAGGGGAGGGTAGTGTGTTTTTTGGTTGGGTATAAGGGGAGGGTAGTGTGTTTTTTGGTTGGGTATAGGGAGGGTAGTGTGTTTTTTGGTTGGGTATAGGGGAGGATAGTGTGTTTTTTGGTTGGGTATAGGGGAGGGTAGTGTGTTTTTTGGTTGGGTATAGGGAGGATAGTGTGTTTTTTGGTTGGGTATAGGGGAGGGTAGTGTGTTTTTGGTTGGGTATAGGGGAGGGTAGTGTGTTTTTTGGTTGGGTATAGGGGAGGATAGTGTGTTTTTTGGTTGGGTATAGGGGAGGGTAGTGTGTTTTTTGGTTGGGTATAGGGGAGGGTAGTGTGTTTTTTGGTTGGGTATAGGGGAGGATAGTGTGTTTTTTGGTTGGGTATAGGGGAGGGTAGTGTGTTTTTTGGTTGGGTATAGGGGAGGATAGTGTGTTTTTTGGTTGGGTATAGGGGAGGGTAGTGTGTTTTTTGGTTGGGTATAGGGAGGGTAGTGTGTTTTTTGGTTGGGTATAGGGGAGGGTAGTGTGTTTTTTGGTTGGGTATAGGGGAGGGTAGTGTGTTTTTTGGTTGGGTATAGGGGAGGGTAGTGTGTTTCTTGGTTGGGTATAGGGGAGGGAAGTGTGTTTTTTGGTTGGGTATAGGGGAGGGTAGTGGGTTTTTCCCCTGGTTTACATTCACTCTATTGCAGGTTTTACTATATAATTTCTTCCGGCCAAATGTCCTCATCTGCTGGCATGCACCTCCCCTAAAAAGAGTGGTAGGTGGATCGTTTTTCCAGATCTGCAATAGACTAACAACGAATCATACCACAACCTCATTAAAAAAAGTCCTCACACAGTCATCTCCATTTATTTTCAGCAAACTTTAACATGTGTACATATTTGTATGAACATAACAAGATTCAACAACTGAGACATAAACAAGTTCCACAGACATATGACTAACATAAATGGAATAATGTGTCCCTTATCAAAGGGGGGGTCGAAATCAAAAGTAACAGTCAGTCTCTTGTGTGGCCACCAGATGCATTAAGTATTGCAGTGCATCTCCTCCTCATGGACTGCACCAGATTTGCCCGTTCTTGCTGTGAGATGTAACCCCACTCTTCCACGAAGGCACCTGCACGTTCCTGGACATTTCTGGGGGGGAATGGCCCTCACCCTCTGATCCAACAGGTCCCAGACTTGCTTAATGGGATTGAGATCAGGCTCTTCACTGGCCATGGCAGAATACTGACATTCCTTTCTTGCAGGAAATCACGCACAGACCGAGCAGTATGGCAGGTGGCATTGTCATGCTGGAGGATCATGTCAGGATGAGCCTGCAGGGAGGATACACATGAGGGAGGAGGATGTCTACCCTGTAATGCACAGCGTTGAGATTGCCTGCAATGACAAAAAGCTCAGTCCGATGATGCTGTGACACACCACCCCAGACCATGACGGACCCTCCACCTCCAAATCCATCCCGCTACAGAGTACAGGCCTCGGTGTAACACTCATTCCTTTGACGATAAAAGCGAATCCGACCATCGCCCCTGGTGAGACAAAACCGCGACTTGTCAGTAAAGAGCACTTTTTGCCAGTCCTGTCTGGTCCAGAGACAGTGGGTTTGTGCCCATAGGTGACGTTGTTGCCGGTGATGTCTGGTGAGGACCTGCCTTACAACAGGCCTATAAGCCCTCAGCCCAGCCTCTCTCAGCCTATTGCAGACAGTCTGAGCACTGATGGAGGGATTGTGCGTTCCTGGTGTAACTCGGCAGTTGTTGTGGCAAACCATGTGTAACAACACCTGAGCAGGATCGGTACAGCCGAACATCACACCTGCGGGACAGGTACAGGATGGCCTGTCCTGCAGGTGTGATGTTCGGATGTACTGATCCTGCGCAGGTGTTGGTACACATGGTCTGCCACTGCGAAGACAATCAGCTGTCCGTCCTCGCTCCCTGTAGCGCTGTCTTAGGCATCTCACTGTACGCACATGGCAATTTACATTACATTTTACATTTAAGTCATTTAGCAGACGCTCTTATCCAGAGCGACTTACAAATTGGTGCATTCACCTTATGACATCCAGTGGAACAGTCACTTTACAATAGTGCATCTAAATCTTAAAGGGGGGTGAGAAGGATTACTTTATCCTATCCTAGGTATTCCTTAAAGAGGTGGGGTTTCAGGTGTCTCCGGAAGGTGGTGATTAACTCCGCTGTCCTGGCGTCGTGAGGGAGTTTGTTCCACCATTGGGGGGCCAGAGCAGCGAACAGTTTTGACTGGGCTGAGCGGGAACTGTACTTCCTCAGTGGTAGGGAGGCGAGCAGGCCAGAGGTGGATGAACGCAGTGCCCTTGTTTGGGTGTAGGGCCTGATCAGAGCCTGGAGGTACTGAGGTGCCGTTCCCCTCACAGCTCCGTAGGCAAGCACCATGGTCTTGTAGCGGATGCGAGCTTCAACTGGAAGCCAGTGGAGAGAGCGGAGGAGCGGGGTGACGTGAGAGAACTTGGGAAGGTTGAACACCAGACGGGCTGCGGCGTTCTGGATGAGTTGTAGGGGTTTAATGGCACAGGCAGGGAGCCCAGCCAACAGCGAGTTGCAGTAATCCAGACGGGAGATGACAAGTGCCTGGATTAGGACCTGCGCCGCTTCCTGTGTGAGGCAGGGTCGTACTCTGCGGATGTTGTAGAGCATGAACCTACAGGAACGGGCCACCGCCTTGATGTTAGTTGAGAACGACAGGGTGTTGTCCAGGATCACGCCAAGCGCCATGCTCTACCAACTGAGCTACAGAAGGACACTTCTGGTCATCAGAAGGGGGAAAGGAGAAGATTAATTGTGTGTCGTCTGCATAGCAATGATAGGAGAGACCATGTGAGGTTATGACAGAGCCAAGTGACTTGGTGTATAGCGAGAATAGGAGAGGGCCTAGAACAGAGCCTTGGGGGACACCAGTGGTGAGAGCGTGTGGTGAGGAGACAGATTCTCGCCACGCCACCTGGTAGGAGCGACCTGTCAGGTAGGACGCAATCCAAGCGTGGGCCGCGCCGGAGATGCCCAACTCGGAGAGGGTGGAGAGGAGGATCTGATGGTTCACAGTATCGAAGGCAGCCGATAGGTCTAGAAGGATGAGAGCAGAGGAGAGAGAGTTAGCTTTAGCGGTGCGGAGCGCCTCCGTGATACAGAGAAGAGCAGTCTCAGTTGAATTGGATTTGGATCAAGAAGGTCGTTCTGAGAGAGATAGCGGGAGAGCTGGCCAAGGACGGCACGTTCAAAAGTTTTGGAGAGAAAAGAAAGAAGGGATACTGGTCTGTAGTTGTTGACATCGGAGGGATCGAGTGTAGGTTTTTTCAGTAGGGGTGCAACTCTCGCTCTCTTGAAGACGGAAGGGACGTAGCCAGCGGTCAGGGATGAGTTGATGAGCAAGGTGAGGTAAGGGAGAAGGTCTCCGGAAATGGTCTGGAGAAGAGAGGAGGGGATAGGGTCAAGCGGGCAGGTTGTTGGGCGGCCGGCCGTCACAAGACGCGAGATTTCATCTGGAGAGAGAGGGGAGAAAGAGGTTTATTGCCCACATCTGCAGTTCTCATGCCTCCTTGCAGCTTGCCTAACGTACGTTCACGCAGATGAGCAGGGACCCTGGGCATCTTTCTTTTGGTGTTTTTCAGAGTCAGTAGAAAGGCCTCTTTAGTGTCCTAAGTTTTCATAACTGTGACCTTAATTGCCTACCGTCTGTAAGCTGTTAGTGTCTTAACGACCGTTCCACAGGTGCATGTTCATTAATTGTTTATGGTTCATTGAACAAGCATGGGAAACAGTATTTAAACCCTTTACAATGAAGATCTGTGAAGTTATTTGGATTTTTACAAATTATCTTTGAAAGACAGGGTCCTGAAAAAGGGACATTTTTTTGTTGTTGCTGAGTTTAGGTTCTAAATTCCTGGGTTAAATGTTTATGATCATGAGACTTGGTGATAGGACTTAGGGCATAAATTCCAAGTATAAACTCCTGATTATTTTTTGTGTTTGATGAGACTTAGGGCATAAATTCCAAGTATAAAACGCTGATTGTTGTGATAGAGTTAAGGGTTTGACTGTTTTTCTGATAAGGGTCTGTAATTGTTCTATGTATTTTGTAATTGTTCTATGTATCATGTCTTCTGTGTGGTTTAATAACTGGATGGTTGGAGGATAAATCAGGAGTTGGTTAGAGATAATATAAAGCCTGTGTATTTGAATTAGCGGAGTGGACTTTTGGGATCAGATGCTCAAAGGGTTTACTGTGGGGGATAAACACCACTGCTGTATTAGTGAATACACCTGCCCGTGTGTTACTGACCCACGTTATTTTAAAAATAAATTGTTTTGAAGTAAGAGTTTCTCCCTTGGAAGGAGGAGATTATCACAGAGATGCCAGGATTGTTGTGGAGGTTCCACAAGTTTATACCAGTTATAATCATCTTGAACCCTTTACTATTTCCTGCTTTCTCCATAGAGGATGATTCTTTTACACCACCCATACATTACATGGTGTTTAATTATAATTTACTTATCACCATGCTTTAAATAAACTTATGTGAGTTAAGGGATAGACTATACACATATTGGGTTATTTTGCATAAATTTTTCTGTATTCACATTACACTTAGAACCTAATAAAAAAAAATATATATATATATTGTTTTGAGATATGGCAGACAGGAGCTCAGGGTTAACTGAGGGGCCCTTCGCTAAGAAACCCGCCACCCCTCTACTCTCTGAGATATGGCAGACAGGAGCTCAGAGTTACCTGAGGGGCCAGTCACTATGAAACCCGCCACCCCTCTACTCTCTGAGATATGGCAGACAGGAGCTCAGAGTTACCTGAGGGGCCCTTCGCTAAGAAACCCGCCACCCCTCTACTCTCTGAGATATGGCAGACAGGAGCTCAGGGTTACCTGAGGGGCCCTTCGCTAAGAAACCCGCCACCCCTCTACTCTCTGAGTAATGGCAGACAGGAGCTCAGGGTTACCTGAGGGGCCCTTCGCTATGAAACCCGCCACCCCTCTACTCTCTGAGATATGGCAGACAGGAGCTCAGGGTTACCTGAGGGGCCCTTCGCTATGAAACCCGCCACCCCTCTACTCTCTGAGATATGGCAGACAGGAGCTCAGGGTTACCTGAGGGGCCAGTCGCTATGAAACCCGCCAACCCTCTACTCTCTGAGATATGGCAGACAGGAGCTCAGAGTTACCTGAGGGGCCAGTCACTATGAAACCCACCACCACTCTACTCTCTGAGATATGGCAGACAGGAGCTCAGGGTTACCTGAGGGGCCCTTCACTATGAAACCCGCCACCCCTCTACTCTCTGAGATATGGCAGACAGGAGCTCAGAGTTACCTGAGGGGCCAGTCACTATAAAACCCGCCACCCCTCTACTCTCTGAGATATGGCAGACAGGAGCTCAGAGTTACCTGAGGGGCCAGTCGCTATGAAACCTGCCACCCCTCTACTCTCTGAGATATGGCAGACAGGAGCTCAGAGTTACCTGAGGGGCCAGTCACTATGAAACCCGCCACCCCTCTACTCTCTGAGATATGGCAGACAGGAGCTCAGGGTTACCTGAGGGGCCCTTCACTATGAAACCCGCCACCCCTCTACTCTCTGAGATATGGCAGACAGGAGCTCAGGGTTACCTGAGGGGCCAGTCGCTATGAAACCCGCCACCCCTCTACTCTCTGAGATATGGCAGACAGGAGCTCAGAGTTACCTGAGGGGCCAGTCACTATGAAACCCGCCACCCCTCTACTCTCTGAGATATGGCAGACAGGAGCTCAGGGTTACCTGAGGGGCCAGTCGCTATGAAACCTGCCACCCCTCTACTCTCTGAGATATGGCAGACAGGAGCTCAGGGTTTTCAAGAAATGTCCTGATTGGACCAAACAAGCCTCTGAATATAGATGGCCTAAGGATGGGTCGTTTAATACAACCAAGTATTAACATGTACAGAATATCGTGAAAAGAAGACAGGAAAATAAGACCAAGGAACATAAAAACTCCACCCTATTTTCTGTGACTGCTTTGTCGATGTTAAAAACTGAGGGTAACCTATTCCGGACTCAACAGAAAGCTACCTGAATGAAAAAGGAATTGACAAAGATTAAATACCCTGGCTCTCTCAAGATATATGGAATGATGCCAGGACACAATCAACAACCCTAGAATCACCACGGCGAAGGACCTCATGGCAGCTCAAGAAAACAAGGTGCAGAGAGAAATGGATAAAGCTGTTGACAAATTCAGACGACATTGCGATGATGAAGACAGAAACAAAAGGATAAGTGGAAGCAACATAAAGGAAGAGAAGAGGAGATAAGACGAGAGGAAGCAGAAAGTGAAGAAAGAGCAAGAAGTGAACAATACATAAGACAGTGTGAAGAAAAGAAGAGAGAGGAGAGAGAACGTGAACAATACATAAGACAGTGTGAAGAAAAGAAGAGAGAGGAGAGAGAACGTGCACAATACATAAGACAGTGTGAAGAAAAGAAGAGAGGAGAGAGAGAACGTGAACAATACATAAGACAGTGTGAAGAAAAGAAGAGAGAGGAGAGAGAACGTGAACAATACATAAGACAGTGTGAAGAAAAGAAGAGAGAGGAGAGAGAACGTGAACAATACATAAGACAGTGTGAAGAAAAGAAGAGAGGAGAGAGAGAACGTGAACAATACATAAGACAGTGTGAAGAAAAGAAGAGAGAGGAGAGAGAACGTGAACAATACATAAGACAGTGTGAAGAAAAGAAGAGAGGAGAGAGAGAACGTGAACAATACATAAGACAGTGTGAAGAAAAGAAGAGAGAGGAGAGAGAACGTGAACAATACATAAGACAGTGTGAAGAAAAGAAGAGAGGAGAGAGAGAACGTGAACAATACATAAGATAGTGTGAAGAAAAGAAGAGAGAGGAGAGAGAACGTGAACAATACATAAGACAGTGAAGAAAAGAAGAGAGAGAGAGAGAACGTGAAATAAGAAGAAGAAAAGAAGAGAGGAGAGAGAACGTGAACAATACATAAGACAGTGGGAAGAAAAGAAGAGAGGAGAGAGAACGTGAACAATACATAAGACAGTGGGAAGAAAAGAAGAGAGGAGAGAGAACGTGAACAATACATAAGACAGTGTGAAGAAAAGAAGAGAGAGGAGAGAGAACGTGAACAATACATAAGACAGTGTGAAGAAAAGAAGAGAGGAGAGAGAACGTGAACAATACATAAGACAGTGTGAAGAAAAGAAGAGAGGAGAGAGAACGTGAACAATACATAAGACAGTGTGAAGAAAAAGAAGAGAGAGGAGAGAGAACGTGAACAATACATAAGACAGTGGGAAGAAAAGAAAGAGAGGAGAGAGAACGTGAACAATACATAAGACAGTGGGAAGAAAAGAAGAGAGGAGAGAGAACGTGAACAATACATAAGACAGTGTGAAGAAAAGAAGAGAGAGGAGAGAGAACGTGAACAATACATAAGACAGTGTGAAGAAAAGAAGAGAGGAGAGAGAGAACGTGAACAATACATAAGACAGTGTGAAGAAAAGAAGAGAGAGGAGAGAGAACGTGAACAATACATAAGACAGTGTGAAGAAAAGAAGAGAGAGGAGAGAGAACGTGAACAATACATAAGACAGTGTGAAGAAAAGAAGAGAGAGGAGAGAGAACGTGAACAATACATAAGACAGTGGGAAGAAAAGAAGAGAGAGGAGAGAGAACGTGAACAATACATAAGACAGTGTGAAGAAAAGAAGAGAGAGGAGAGAGAACGTGAACAATACATAAGACAGTGTGAAGAAAAGAAGAGAGGAGAGAGAACGTGAACAATACATAAGACAGTGGGAAGAAAAGAAGAGAGAGGAGAGAGAACGTGAACAATACATAAGACAGTGTGAAGAAAAGAAGAGAGAGGAGAGAGAGAACGTGAACAATACATAAGACAGTGTGAAGAAAAGAAGAGAGAGGAGAGAGAGAACGTGAACAATACATAAGACAGTGTGAAGAAAAGAAGAGAGAGGAGAGAGAGAACGTGAACAATACATAAGACAGTGGGAAGAAAAGAAGAGAGAGGAGAGAGAACGTGAACAATACATAAGACAGTGTGAAGAAAAGAAGAGAGAGGAGAGAGAACGTGAACAATACATAAGACAGTGGGAAGAAAAGAAGAGAGAGGAGAGAGAACGTGAACAATACATAAGACAGTGTGAAGAAAAGAAGAGAGGAGAGAGAACGTGAACAATACATAAGACAGTGGGAAGAAAAGAAGAGAGGAGAGAGAACGTGAACAATACATAAGACAGTGTGAAGAAAAGAAGAGAGAGGAGAGAGAACGTGAACAATACATAAGACAGTGTGAAGAAAAGAAGAGAGGAGAGAGAACGTGAACAATACATAAGACAGTGTGAAGAAAAGAAGAGAGGAGAGAGAACGTGAACAATACATAAGACAGTGTGAAGAAAAGAAGAGAGAGGAGAGAGAACGTGAACAATACATAAGACAGTGGGAAGAAAAGAAGAGAGAGGAGAGAGAACGTGAACAATACATAAGACAGTGTGAAGAAAAGAAGAGAGAGGAGAGAGAACGTGAACAATACATAAGACAGTGTGAAGAAAAGAAAGAGAGGAGAGAGAACGTGAACAATACATAAGACAGTGTGAAGAAAAGAAGAGAGAGGAGAGAGAACGTGAACAATACATAAGACAGTGGGAAGAAAAGAAGAGAGAGGAGAGAGAACGTGAACAATACATAAGACAGTGGGAAGAAAAGAAGAGAGAGGAGAGAGAACGTGAACAATACATAAGACAGTGTGAAGAAAAGAAGAGAGAGGAGAGAGAACGTGAACAATACATAAGACAGTGGGAAGAAAAGAAGAGAGAGGAGAGAGAACGTGAACAATACATAAGACAGTGGGAAGAAAAGAAGAGAGAGGAGAGAGAACGTGAACAATACATAAGACAGTGTGAAGAAAAGAAGAGAGAGGAGAGAGACGTGAACAATACATAAGACAGTGGGAAGAAAAGAAGAGAGAGGAGAGAGAACGTGAACAATACATAAGACAGTGGGAAGAAAAGAAGAGAGAGGAGAGAGAACGTGAACAATACATAAGACAGTGGGAAGAAAAGAAGAGAGAGGAGAGAGAACGTGAACAATACATAAGACAGTGGGAAGAAAAGAAGAGAGAGGAGAGAGAACGTGAACAATACATAAGACAGTGGGAAGAAAAGAAGAGAGAGAGAGAACGTGAACAATACATAAGACAGTGTGAAGAAAAGAAGAGAGAGGAGAGAGAACGTGAACAATACATAAGATAGTGTGAAGAAAAGAAGAGAGAGGAGAGAGAACGTGAACAATACATAAGACAGTGGGAAGAAAAGAAGAGAGAGGAGAGAGAACGTGAACAATACATAAGACAGTGTGAAGAAAAAAGAGAGAGGAGAGAGAACGTGAACAATACATAAGACAGTGGGAAGAAAAGAAGAGAGGAGAGAGAACGTGAACAATACATAAGACAGTGTGAAGAAAAGAAGAGAGAGGAGAGAGAACGTGAACAATACATAAGACAGTGTGAAGAAAAGAAGAGAGAGGAGAGAGAATGTGAACAATACATAAGACAGTGTGAAGAAAAGAAGAGAGGAGAGAGAGAACGTGAACAATACATAAGACAGTGGGAAGAAAAGAAGAGAGGAGAGAGAACGTGAACAATACATAAGACAGTGGGAAGAAAAGAAGAGAGGAGAGAGAACGTGAACAATACATAAGACAGTGTGAAGAAAAGAAGAGAGAGGAGAGAGAGAACGTGAACAATACATAAGACAGTGGGAAGAAAAGAAGAGAGGAGAGAGAGAACGTGAACAATACATAAGACAGTGTGAAGAAAAGAAGAGAGAGAGAGAGAGAACGTGAACAATACATAAGACAGTGTGAAGAAAAGAAAGAGAGAGAGAGAGAACGTGAACAATACATAAGACAGTGTGAAGAAAAGAAGAGAGGAGAGAGAGAACGTGAACAATACATAAGACAGTGTGAAGAAAAGAAGAGAGAGAGAGAGAGAACGTGAACAATACATAAGACAGTGTGAAGAAAAGAAGAGAGAGGAGAGAGAACGTGAACAATACATAAGACAGTGTGAAGAAAAGAAAGAGAGGAGAGAGAGAACGTGAACAATACATAAGACAGTGGGAAGAAAAGAAGAGAGAGGAGAGAGAACGTGAACAATACATAAGACAGTGGGAAGAAAAGAAGAGAGAGGAGAGAGAACGTGAACAATACATAAGACAGTGGGAAGAAAAGAAGAGAGAGGAGAGAGAACGTGAACAATACATAAGACAGTGGGAAGAAAAGAAGAGAGAGGAGAGAGAACGTGAACAATACATAAGACAGTGGGAAGAAAAGAAGAGAGAGGAGAGAGAACGTGAACAATACATAAGACAGTGGGAAGAAAAGAAGAGAGAGGAGAGAGAACGTGAACAATACATAAGACAGTGGGAAGAAAAGAAGAGAGAGGAGAGAGAACGTGAACAATACATAAGACAGTGTGAAGAAAAGAAGAGAGAGGAGAGAGAACGTGAACAATACATAAGACAGTGTGAAGAAAAGAAGAGAGGAGAGAGAGAACGTGAACAATACATAAGACAGTGTGAAGAAAAGAAGAGAGAGGAGAGAGAACGTGAACAATACATAAGACAGTGGGAAGAAAAGAAGAGAGAGGAGAGAGAACGTGAACAATACATAAGACAGTGTGAAGAAAAGAAGAGAGGAGAGAGAACGTGAACAATACATAAGACAGTGTGAAGAAAAGAAGAGAGGAGAGAGAACGTGAACAATACATAAGACAGTGTGAAGAAAAGAAGAGAGAGGAGAGAGAACGTGAACAATACATAAGACAGTGGGAAGAAAAGAAGAGAGAGGAGAGAGAACGTGAACAATACATAAGACAGTGTGAAGAAAAGAAGAGAGAGGAGAGAGAACGTGAACAATACATAAGACAGTGTGAAGAAAAAAGAGAGAGGAGAGAGAACGTGAACAATACATAAGACAGTGGGAAGAAAAGAAGAGAGAGGAGAGAGAACGTGAACAATACATAAGACAGTGGGAAGAAAAGAAGAGAGAGGAGAGAGAACGTGAACAATACATAAGACAGTGGGAAGAAAAGAAGAGAGAGGAGAGAGAACGTGAACAATACATAAGACAGTGTGAAGAAAAGAAGAGAGAGGAGAGAGAACGTGAACAATACATAAGACAGTGGAAGAAAAGAAGAGAGGAGAGAGAACGTGAACAATACATAAGACAGTGGGAAGAAAAGAAGAGAGAGGAGAGAGAACGTGAACAATACATAAGACAGTGTGAAGAAAAGAAGAGAGAGGAGAGAGAGAACGTGAACAATACATAAGACAGTGGGAAGAAAAGAAGAGAGAGGAGAGAGAACGTGAACAATACATAAGACAGTGTGAAGAAAAGAAGAGAGAGGAGAGAGAGAACGTGAACAATACATAAGACAGTGTGAAGAAAAGAAGAGAGAGGAGAGAGAGAACGTGAACAATACATAAGACAGTGTGAAGAAAAGAAGAGAGAGGAGAGAGAGAACGTGAACAATACATAAGACAGTGTGAAGAAAAGAAGAGAGGAGAGAGAGAACGTGAACAATACATAAGACAGTGTGAAGAAAAGAAGAGAGAGGAGAGAGAGAACGTGAACAATACATAAGACAGTGTGAAGAAAAGAAGAGAGGAGAGAGAGAACGTGAACAATACATAAGACAGTGGGAAGAAAAGAAGAGAGGAGAGAGAGAACGTGAACAATACATAAGACAGTGGGAAGAAAAGAAGAGAGAGGAGAGAGAACGTGAACAATACATAAGACAGTGGGAAGAAAAGAAGAGAGAGGAGAGAGAACGTGAACAATACATAAGACAGTGGGAAGAAAAGAAGAGAGAGGAGAGAGAACGTGAACAATACATAAGACAGTGGGAAGAAAAGAAGAGAGAGGAGAGAGAACGTGAACAATACATAAGACAGTGGGAAGAAAAGAAGAGAGAGGAGAGAGAACGTGAACAATACATAAGACAGTGGGAAGAAAAGAAGAGAGAGGAGAGAGAACGTGAACAATACATAAGACAGTGTGAAGAAAAGAAGAGAGAGGAGAGAGAACGTGAACAATACATAAGACAGTGTGAAGAAAAGAAGAGAGGAGAGAGAGAACGTGAACAATACATAAGACAGTGTGAAGAAAAGAAGAGAGAGGAGAGAGAACGTGAACAATACATAAGACAGTGGGAAGAAAAGAAGAGAGAGGAGAGAGAACGTGAACAATACATAAGACAGTGTGAAGAAAAGAAGAGAGGAGAGAGAACGTGAACAATACATAAGACAGTGTGAAGAAAAGAAGAGAGGAGAGAGAACGTGAACAATACATAAGACAGTGTGAAGAAAAGAAGAGAGAGGAGAGAGAACGTGATCAATACATAAGACAGTGGGAAGAAAAGAAGAGAGAGGAGAGAGAACGTGAACAATACATAAGACAGTGTGAAGAAAAGAAGAGAGAGGAGAGAGAACGTGAACCATACATAAGACAGTGTGAAGAAAAAAAGAGAGAGGAGAGAGAACGTGAACAATACATAAGACAGTGGGAAGAAAAGAAGAGAGAGGAGAGAGAACGTGAACAATACATAAGACAGTGGGAAGAAAAGAAGAGAGAGGAGAGAGAACGTGAACAATACATAAGACAGTGGGAAGAAAAGAAGAGAGGAGAGAGAACGTGAACAATACATAAGACAGTGTGAAGAAAAGAAGAGAGAGGAGAGAGAACGTGAACAATACATAAGACAGTGTGAAGAAAAGAAGAGAGGAGAGAGAGAACGTGAACAATACATAAGACAGTGTGAAGAAAAGAAGAGAGAGGAGAGAGAACGTGAACAATACATAAGACAGTGTGAAGAAAAGAAGAGAGAGGAGAGAGAACGTGAACAATACATAAGACAGTGGGAAGAAAAGAAGAGAGAGGAGAGAGAACGTGAACAATACATAAGACAGTGTGAAGAAAAGAAGAGAGAGGAGAGAGAACGTGAACAATACATAAGACAGTGGGAAGAAAAGAAGAGAGGAGAGAGAACGTGAACAATACATAAGACAGTGTGAAGAAAAGAAGATAGAGGAGAGAGAACGTGAACAATACATAAGACAGTGGGAAGAAAAGAAGAGAGGAGAGAGAGAACGTGAACAATACATAAGACAGTGTGAAGAAAAGAAGAGAGAGGAGAGAGAACGTGAACAATACATAAGACAGTGGGAAGAAAAGAAGAGAGAGGAGAGAGAACGTGAACAATACATAAGACAGTGTGAAGAAAAGAAGAGAGGAGAGAGAACGTGAACAATACATAAGACAGTGGGAAGAAAAGAAGAGAGGAGAGAGAACGTGAACAATACATAAGACAGTGTGAAGAAAAGAAGAGAGAGGAGAGAGAACGTGAACAATACATAAGACAGTGTAAGAAAAAAGAGAGAAGAGAGAGAGAGAACGTGAACAATACATAAGACAGTGTGAAGAAAAGAAGAGAGAGGAGAGAGAACGTGAACAATACATAAGACAGTGGGAAGAAAAGAAGAGAGGAGAGAGAACGTGAACAATACATAAGACAGTGTGAAGAAAAAAGAGAGAGGAGAGAGAACGTGAACAATACATAAGACAGTGTGAAGAAAAGAAGAGAGAGGAGAGAGAACGTGAACAATACATAAGACAGTGGGAAGAAAAGAAGAGAGAGGAGAGAGAACGTGAACAATACATAAGACAGTGGGAAGAAAAGAAGAGAGGAGAGAGAACGTGAACAATACATAAGACAGTGTGAAGAAAAGAAGAGAGAGGAGAGAGAACGTGAACAATACATAAGACAGTGTGAAGAAAAGAAGAGAGAGAGAGAGAACGTGAACAATACATAAGACAGTGTGAAGAAAAGAAGAGAGAGGAGAGAGAACGTGAACAATACATAAGACAGTGTGAAGAAAAGAAGAGAGAGGAGAGAGAACGTGAACAATACATAAGACAGTGTGAAGAAAAGAAGAGAGAGGAGAGAGAACGTGAACAATACATAAGACAGTGTGAAGAAAAGAAGAGAGAGGAGAGAGAACGTGAACAATACATAAGACAGTGTGAAGAAAAGACAGTGGGAAGAAAAAGAGAGGAGAGAGAACGTGAACAATACATAAGACAGTGTGAAGAAAAGAAGAGAGGGAGAGAGAACGTGAACAATACATAAGACAGTGTGAAGAAAAGAAAGAGTGGAGAGAGAACGTGAACAATACATAAGACAGTGGGAAGAAAAAAGAAGAGAGGAGAGAGAACGTGAACAATACATAAGACAGTGTGAAGAAAAGAAGAGAGGAGAGAGAACGTGAACAATACATAAGACAGTGTGAAGAAAAGAAGAGAGAGGAGAGAGAACGTGAACAATACATAAGACAGTGGGAAGAAAAGAAGAGAGGAGAGAGAACGTGAACAATACATAAGACAGTGTGAAGAAAAGAAGAGAGAGGAGAGAGAACGTGAACAATACATAAGACAGTGGGAAGAAAAGAAGAGAGGAGAGAGAACGTGAACAATACATAAGACAGTGGGAAGAAAAGAAGAGAGGAGAGAGAACGTGAACAATACATAAGACAGTGTGAAGAAAAGAAGAGAGAGGAGAGAGAACGTGAACAATACATAAGACAGTGTGAAGAAAAGAAGAGAGAGGAGAGAGAACGTGAACAATACATAAGACAGTGGGAAGAAAAGAAGAGACAGGAGAGAGAACGTGAACAATACATAAGACAGTGTGAAGAAAAGAAGAGAGGAGAGAGAACGTGAACAATACATAAGACAGTGTGAAGAAAAGAAGAGAGGAGAGAGAACGTGAACAATACATAAGACAGTGTGAAGAAAAGAAGAGAGAGGAGAGAGAACGTGAACAATACATAAGACAGTGGGAAGAAAAGAAGAGAGAGGAGAGAGAACGTGAACAATACATAAGACAGTGTGAAGAAAAGAAGAGAGAGGAGAGAGAACGTGAACAATACATAAGACAGTGTGAAGAAAAGAAGAGAGGAGAGAGAGAACGTGAACAATACATAAGACAGTGTGAAGAAAAGAAGAGAGAGGAGAGAGAACGTGAACAATACATAAGACAGTGTGAAGAAAAGAAGAGAGGAGAGAGAACGTGAACAATACATAAGACAGTGTGAAGAAAAGAAGAGAGAGGAGAGAGAACGTGAACAATACATAAGACAGTGTGAAGAAAAGAAGAGAGAGGAGAGAGAACGTGAACAATACATAAGACAGTGTGAAGAAAAGAAGAGAGAGGAGAGAGAACGTGAACAATACATAAGACAGTGTGAAGAAAAGAAGAGAGAGGAGAGAGAACGTGAACAATACATAAGACAGTGGGAAGAAAAGAAGAGAGAGGAGAGAGAACGTGAACAATACATAAGACAGTGTGAAGAAAAGAAGAGAGAGGAGAGAGAACGTGAACAATACATAAGACAGTGTGAAGAAAAGAAGAGAGAGGAGAGAGAACGTGAACAATACATAAGACAGTGTGAAGAAAAGAAGAGAGGAGAGAGAACGTGAACAATACATAAGACAGTGTGAAGAAAAGAAGAGAGAGGAGAGAGAACGTGAACAATACATAAGACAGTGTGAAGAAAAGAAGAGAGGAGAGAGAACGTGAACAATACATAAGACAGTGTGAAGAAAAGAAGAGAGAGGAGAGAGAACGTGAACAATACATAAGACAGTGTGAAGAAAAGAAGAGAGAGGAGAGAGAACGTGAACAATACATAAGACAGTGTGAAGAAAAGAAGAGAGAGGAGAGAGAACGTGAACAATACATAAGACAGTGTGAAGAAAAGAAGAGAGAGGAGAGAGAACGTGAACAATACATAAGACAGTGTGAAGAAAAGAAGAGAGGAGAGAGAGAACGTGAACAATACATAAGACAGTGGGAAGAAAAGAAGAGAGGAGAGAGAACGTGAACAATACATAAGACAGTGTGAAGAAAAGAAGAGAGAGGAGAGAGAACGTGAACAATACATAAGACAGTGTGAAGAAAAGAAGAGAGAGGAGAGAGAACGTGAACAATACATAAGACAGTGTGAAGAAAAGAAGAGAGAGGAGAGAGAACGTGAACAATACATAAGACAGTGTGAAGAAAAGAAGAGAGAGAGAGAGAACGTGAACAATACATAAGACAGTGTGAAGAAAAGAAGAGAGGAGAGAGAACGTGAACAATACATAAGACAGTGTGAAGAAAAGAAGAGAGAGGAGAGAGAACGTGAACAATACATAAGACAGTGTGAAGAAAAGAAGAGAGAGGAGAGAGAACGTGAACAATACATAAGACAGTGTGAAGAAAAGAAGAGAGAGGAGAGAGAACGTGAACAATACATAAGACAGTGGGAAGAAAAGAAGAGAGAGGAGAGAGAACGTGAACAATACATAAGACAGTGTGAAGAAAAGAAGAGAGAGAGAGAGAGAACGTGAACAATACATAAGACAGTGGGAAGAAAAGAAGAGAGGAGAGAGAACGTGAACAATACATAAGACAGTGTGAAGAAAAGAAGAGAGAGGAGAGAGAACGTGAACAATACATAAGACAGTGGGAAGAAAAGAAGAGAGGAGAGAGAGAACGTGAACAATACATAAGACAGTGTGAAGAAAAGAAGAGAGAGGAGAGAGAACGTGAACAATACATAAGACAGTGGGAAGAAAAGAAGAGAGAGGAGAGAGAACGTGAACAATACATAAGACAGTGTGAAGAAAAGAAGAGAGGAGAGAGAACGTGAACAATACATAAGACAGTGGGAAGAAAAGAAGAGAGGAGAGAGAACGTGAACAATACATAAGACAGTGTGAAGAAAAGAAGAGAGAGGAGAGAGAACGTGAACAATACATAAGACAGTGTGAAGAAAAAAGAGAGAGGAGAGAGAACGTGAACAATACATAAGACAGTGTGAAGAAAAGAAGAGAGGAGGAGAGAGAACGTGAACAATACATAAGACAGTGGGAAGAAAAGAAGAGAGAGGAGAGAGAACGTGAACAATACATAAGACAGTGGGAAGAAAAGAAGAGAGGAGAGAGAACGTGAACAATACATAAGACAGTGTGAAGAAAAGAAGAGAGAGGAGAGAGAACGTGAACAATACATAAGACAGTGTGAAGAAAAGAAGAGAGAGGAGAGAGAACGTGAACAATACATAAGACAGTGGGAAGAAAAGAAGAGAGAGGAGAGAGAACGTGAACAATACATAAGACAGTGTGAAGAAAAGAAGAGAGGAGAGAGAACGTGAACAATACATAAGACAGTGTGAAGAAAAGAAGAGAGAGGAGAGAGAACGTGAACAATACATAAGACAGTGTGAAGAAAAGAAGAGAGAGAGAGAGAACGTGAACAATACATAAGACAGTGTGAAGAAAAGAAGAGAGAGGAGAGAGAACGTGAACAATACATAAGACAGTGTGAAGAAAAGAAGAGAGAGGAGAGAGAACGTGAACAATACATAAGACAGTGTGAAGAAAAGAAGAGAGAGGAGAGAGAACGTGAACAATACATAAGACAGTGTGAAGAAAAAAGAAGAGAGAGAGAGAGAACGTGAACAATACATAAGACAGTGTGAAGAAAAGAAGAGAGAGGAGAGAGAACGTGAACAATACATAAGACAGTGTGAAGAAAAGAAGAGAGAGGAGAGAGAACGTGAACAATACATAAGACAGTGTGAAGAAAAGAAGAGAGAGGAGAGAGAACGTGAACAATACATAAGACAGTGTGAAGAAAAGAAAGAGAGGAGAGAGAACGTGAACAATACATAAGACAGTGGGAAGAAAAGAAGAGAGAGGAGAGAGAACGTGAACAATACATAAGACAGTGTGAAGAAAAGAAGAGAGAGGAGAGAGAACGTGAACAATACATAAGACAGTGTGAAGAAAAGAAGAGAGAGGAGAGAGAACGTGAACAATACATAAGACAGTGGGAAGAAAAGAAGAGAGTGAAGAAAAGAAGAGAGAGGAGAGAGAACGTGAACAATACATAAGACAGTGTGAAGAAAAGAAGAGAGAGGAGAGAGAACGTGAACAATACATAAGACAGTGTGAAGAAAAAAGAAGAGAGGAGAGAGAGAACGTGAACAATACATAAGACAGTGTGAAGAAAAGAGAGAGGAGAGAGAACGTGAACAATACATAAGACAGTGGGAAGAAAAGAAGAGAGGAGAGAGAACGTGAACAATACATAAGACAGTGTGAAGAAAAGAAGAGAGGAGAGAGAACGTGAACAATACATAAGACAGTGTGAAGAAAAGAAGAGAGAGGAGAGAGAACGTGAACAATACATAAGACAGTGTGAAGAAAAGAAAGAGAGGAGAGAGAACGTGAACAATACATAAGACAGTGTGAAGAAAAGAAGAGAGAGGAGAGAGAACGTGAACAATACATAAGACAGTGGGAAGAAAAGAAGAGAGGAGAGAGAACGTGAACAATACATAAGACAGTGTGGGAAGAAAAGAAGAGAGAGGAGAGAGAACGTGAACAATACATAAGACAGTGTGAAGAAAAGAAGAGAGAGGAGAGAGAACGTGAACAATACATAAGACAGTGTGAAGAAAAGAAGAGAGAGGAGAGAGAACGTGAACAATACATAAGACAGTGGGAAGAAAAGAAGAGAGGAGAGAGAACGTGAACAATACATAAGACAGTGTGAAGAAAAGAAGAGAGGAGAGAGAACGTGAACAATACATAAGACAGTGTGAAGAAAAGAAGAGAGGAGAGAGAACGTGAACAATACATAAGACAGTGTGAAGAAAAGAAGAGAGAGGAGAGAGAACGTGAACAATACATAAGACAGTGGGAAGAAAAGAAGAGAGAGGAGAGAGAACGTGAACAATACATAAGACAGTGTGAAGAAAAGAAGAGAGAGGAGAGAGAACGTGAACAATACATAAGACAGTGTGAAGAAAAGAAGAGAGGAGAGAGAACGTGAACAATACATAAGACAGTGTGAAGAAAAGAAGAGAGAGGAGAGAGAACGTGAACAATACATAAGACAGTGGGAAGAAAAGAAGAGAGGAGAGAGAACGTGAACAATACATAAGACAGTGTGAAGAAAAGAAGAGAGAGGAGAGAGAACGTGAACAATACATAAGACAGTGTGAAGAAAAGAAGAGAGAGGAGAGAGAACGTGAACAATACATAAGACAGTGTGAAGAAAAGAAGAGAGAGGAGAGAGAACGTGAACAATACATAAGACAGTGTGAAGAAAAGAAGAGAGAGGAGAGAGAACGTGAACAATACA
Organism: Oncorhynchus gorbuscha; assembly: GCF_021184085.1. Classification (NCBI taxonomy): domain Eukaryota; kingdom Metazoa; phylum Chordata; class Actinopteri; order Salmoniformes; family Salmonidae; genus Oncorhynchus; species Oncorhynchus gorbuscha. The sequence continues at coordinate 3,987,324 of NC_060176.1, forward strand.
TAAGACAGTGTGAAGAAAAGAAAGAGAGGAGAGAGAACGTGAACAATACATAAGACAGTGTGAAGAAAAGAAGAGAGAGAGAGAACGTGAACAATACATAAGACAGTGGGAAGAAAAGAAGAGAGGAGAGAGAACGTGAACAATACATAAGACAGTGTGAAGAAAAGAAGAGAGGAGAGAGAACGTGAACAATACATAAGACAGTGTGAAGAAAAGAAGAGAGAGGAGAGAGAACGTGAACAATACATAAGACAGTGTGAAGAAAAGAAGAGAGGAGAGAGAACGTGAACAATACATAAGACAGTGTGAAGAAAAGAAGAGAGAGGAGAGAGAACGTGAACAATACATAAGACAGTGGGAAGAAAAGAAGAGAGGAGAGAGAACGTGAACAATACATAAGACAGTGGGAAGAAAAGAAGAGAGGAGAGAGAACGTGAACAATACATAAGACAGTGTGAAGAAAAGAAGAGAGAGGAGAGAGAACGTGAACAATACATAAGACAGTGTGAAGAAAAGAAGAGAGAGGAGAGAGAACGTGAACAATACATAAGACAGTGGGAAGAAAAGAAAGACAGGAGAGAGAACGTGAACAATACATAAGACAGTGTGAAGAAAAGAAAGAGAGGAGAGAGAACGTGAACAATACATAAGACAGTGTGAAGAAAAGAAGAGAGGAGAGAGAACGTGAACAATACATAAGACAGTGTGAAGAAAAGAAGAGAGAGGAGAGAGAACGTGAACAATACATAAGACAGTGGGAAGAAAAGAAGAGAGAGGAGAGAGAACGTGAACAATACATAAGACAGTGTGAAGAAAAGAAGAGAGAGGAGAGAGAACGTGAACAATACATAAGACAGTGTGAAGAAAAGAAGAGAGAGAGAGAGAACGTGAACAATACATAAGACAGTGTGAAGAAAAGAAGAGAGAGGAGAGAGAACGTGAACAATACATAAGACAGTGTGAAGAAAAGAAGAGAGAGGAGAGAGAACGTGAACAATACATAAGACAGTGTGAAGAAAAGAAGAGAGAGGAGAGAGAACGTGAACAATACATAAGACAGTGTGAAGAAAAGAAGAGAGAGGAGAGAGAACGTGAACAATACATAAGACAGTGGGAAGAAAAGAAGAGAGGAGAGAGAACGTGAACAATACATAAGACAGTGTGAAGAAAAGAAGAGAGGAGAGAGAGAACGTGAACAATACATAAGACAGTGGGAAGAAAAGAAGAGAGGAGAGAGAACGTGAACAATACATAAGACAGTGTGAAGAAAAGAAGAGAGAGGAGAGAGAACGTGAACAATACATAAGACAGTGTGAAGAAAAGAAGAGAGAGGAGAGAGAACGTGAACAATACATAAGACAGTGTGAAGAAAAGAAGAGAGAGGAGAGAGAACGTGAACAATACATAAGACAGTGTGAAGAAAAGAAGAGAGAGGAGAGAGAACGTGAACAATACATAAGACAGTGTGAAGAAAAGAAGAGAGGAGAGAGAACGTGAACAATACATAAGACAGTGTGAAGAAAAGAAGAGAGGAGAGAGAACGTGAACAATACATAAGACAGTGTGAAGAAAAGAAGAGAGAGGAGAGAGAACGTGAACAATACATAAGACAGTGGGAAGAAAAGAAGAGAGGAGAGAGAACGTGAACAATACATAAGACAGTGTGAAGAAAAGAAGAGAGGAGAGAGAACGTGAACAATACATAAGACAGTGTGAAGAAAAGAAGAGAGAGGAGAGAGAACGTGAACAATACATAAGACAGTGTGAAGAAAAGAAGAGAGAGGAGAGAGAACGTGAACAATACATAAGACAGTGGGAAGAAAAGAAGAGAGAGGAGAGAGAACGTGAACAATACATAAGACAGTGGGAAGAAAAGAAGAGAGAGGAGAGAGAACGTGAACAATACATAAGACAGTGGGAAGAAAAGAAGAGAGGAGAGAGAACGTGAACAATACATAAGACAGTGTGAAGAAAAGAAGAGAGAGGAGAGAGAACGTGAACAATACATAAGACAGTGGGAAGAAAAGAAGAGAGGAGAGAGAACGTGAACAATACATAAGACAGTGTGAAGAAAAGAAGAGAGAGGAGAGAGAACGTGAACAATACATAAGACAGTGTGAAGAAAAGAAGAGAGAGGAGAGAGAACGTGAACAATACATAAGACAGTGGGAAGAAAAGAAAGAGAGGAGAGAGAACGTGAACAATACATAAGACAGTGTGAAGAAAAGAAGAGAGGAGAGAGAACGTGAACAATACATAAGACAGTGTGAAGAAAAGAAGAGAGAGGAGAGAGAACGTGAACAATACATAAGACAGTGGGAAGAAAAGAAGAGAGAGGAGAGAGAACGTGAACAATACATAAGACAGTGGGAAGAAAAGAAGAGAGAGGAGAGAGAACGTGAACAATACATAAGACAGTGTGAAGAAAAGAAAGAGAGGAGAGAGAACGTGAACAATACATAAGACAGTGTGAAGAAAAGAAGAGAGAGGAGAGAGAACGTGAACAATACATAAGACAGTGGGAAGAAAAGAAGAGAGAGGAGAGAGAACGTGAACAATACATAAGACAGTGTGAAGAAAAGAAGAGAGAGGAGAGAGAACGTGAACAATACATAAGACAGTGTGAAGAAAAGAAGAGAGAGGAGAGAGAACGTGAACAATACATAAGACAGTGTGAAGAAAAGAAGAGAGAGGAGAGAGAACGTGAACAATACATAAGACAGTGGGAAGAAAAGAAGAGAGAGGAGAGAGAACGTGAACAATACATAAGACAGTGTGAAGAAAAGAAGAGAGAGGAGAGAGAACGTGAACAATACATAAGACAGTGTGAAGAAAAGAAGAGAGAGGAGAGAGAACGTGAACAATACATAAGACAGTGTGAAGAAAAGAAGAGAGAGGAGAGAGAACGTGAACAATACATAAGACAGTGGGAAGAAAAGAAGAAGAGAGGAGAGAGAACGTGAACAATACATAAGACAGTGGGAAGAAAAGAAGAGAGAGGAGAGAGAACGTGAACAATACATAAGACAGTGTGAAGAAAAGAAGAGAGAGGAGAGAGAACGTGAACAATACATAAGACAGTGGGAAGAAAAGAAGAGAGGAGAGAGAACGTGAACAATACATAAGACAGTGTGAAGAAAAGAAGAGAGAGGAGAGAGAACGTGAACAATACATAAGACAGTGTGAAGAAAAGAAGAGAGAGGAGAGAGAACGTGAACAATACATAAGACAGTGGGAAGAAAAGAAGAGAGAGGAGAGAGAACGTGAACAATACATAAGACAGTGGGAAGAAAAGAAGAGAGAGGAGAGAGAACGTGAACAATACATAAGACAGTGGGAAGAAAAGAAGAGAGAGGAGAGAGAACGTGAACAATACATAAGACAGTGGGAAGAAAAGAAGAGAGGAGAGAGAACGTGAACAATACATAAGACAGTGTGAAGAAAAGAAGAGAAGAAGAACAATACATAAGACAGTGGGAAGAAAAAAGAAGAGGAGAGAGAACGTGAACAATACATAAGACAGTGGGAAGAAAAAGAGAGAGAGAGAACGTGAACAATACATAAGACAGTGGGAAGAAAAGAAGAGAGAGAACGTGAACAATACATAAGACAGTGGGAAGAAAAGAAGAGAGAGAACGTGAACAATACATAAGACAGTGGGAAGAAAAGAAGAGAGAGAACGTGAACAATACATAAGACAGTGGGAAGAAAAGAAGAGAGAGGAGAGAGAACGTGAACAATACATAAGACAGTGGGAAGAAAAGAAGAGAGGAGAGAGAACGTGAACAATACATAAGACAGTGTGAAGAAAAGAAGAGAGAGAACGTGAACAATACATAAGACAGTGTGAAGAAAAGAAGAGAGAGGAGAGAGAACGTGAACAATACATAAGACAGTGGGAAGAAAAGAAGAGAGAGGAGAGAGAACGTGAACAATACATAAGACAGTGTGAAGAAAAGAAGAGAGAGGAGAGAGAACGTGAACAATACATAAGACAGTGGGAAGAAAAGAAGAGAGAGGAGAGAGAACGTGAACAATACATAAGACAGTGGGAAGAAAAGAAGAGAGAGGAGAGAGAACGTGAACAATACATAAGACAGTGGGAAGAAAAGAAGAGAGAGGAGAGAGAACGTGAACAATACATAAGACAGTGGGAAGAAAAGAAGAGAGAGGAGAGAGAACGTGAACAATACATAAGACAGTGGGAAGAAAAGAAGAGAGAGGAGAGAGAACGTGAACAATACATAAGACAGTGGGAAGAAAAGAAAGAGAGGAGAGAGAACGTGAACAATACATAAGACAGTGGGAAGAAAAGAAGAGAGAGGAGAGAGAACGAGAACAATACATAAGACAGTGGGAAGAAAAGAAGAGAGAGGAGAGAGAACGTGAACAATACATAAGACAGTGGGAAGAAAAGAAGAGAGAGGAGAGAGAACGTGAACAATACATAAGACAGTGGGAAGAAAAGAAGAGAGAGGAGAGAGAACGTGAACAATACATAAGACAGTGGGAAGAAAAGAAGAGAGAGGAGAGAGAACGTGAACAATACATAAGACAGTGGGAAGAAAAGAAAAGAAGAGAGGAGAGAGAACGTGAACAATACATAAGACAGTGTGAAGAAAAGAAGAGAGAGGAGAGAGAACGTGAACAATACATAAGACAGTGTGAAGAAAAGAAGAGAGAGGAGAGAGAACGTGAACAATACATAAGACAGTGGGAAGAAAAGAAGAGAGAGGAGAGAGAACGTGAACAATACATAAGACAGTGGGAAGAAAAGAAGAGAGAGGAGAGAGAACGTGAACAATACATAAGACAGTGGGAAGAAAAGAAGAGAGAGGAGAGAGAACGTGAACAATACATAAGACAGTGGGAAGAAAAGAAGAGAGGAGAGAGAACGTGAACAATACATAAGACAGTGTGAAGAAAAGAAGAGAGAGAACGTGAACAATACATAAGACAGTGGGAAGAAGAAAAGAACGTGAACAATACATAAGACAGTGGGAAGAAGAACAATACATAAGACAGTGAAGAAAAGAAGAGAAGAGAGAGAACGTGAACAATACATAAGACAGTGGGAAAAGAAAGAGAGAGAGAGAACGTGAACAATACATAAGACAGTGTGAAGAAAAGAAGAGAGAGAACGTGAACAATACATAAGACAGTGGGAAGAAAAGAAGAGAGAGAACGTGAACAATACATAAGACAGTGGGAAGAAAAGAAGAGAGAGAACGTGAACAATACATAAGACAGTGGGAAGAAAAGAAGAGAGAGAACGTGAACAATACATAAGACAGTGGGAAGAAAAGAAGAGAGAGAACGTGAACAATACATAAGACAGTGGGAAGAAAAGAAGAGAGAGGAGAGAGAACGTGAACAATACATAAGACAGTGGGAAGAAAAGAAGAGAGGAGAGAGAACGTGAACAATACATAAGACAGTGTGAAGAAAAGAAGAGAGAGAACGTGAACAATACATAAGACAGTGTGAAGAAAAGAAGAGAGAGGAGAGAGAACGTGAACAATACATAAGACAGTGGGAAGAAAAGAAGAGAGAGGAGAGAGAACGTGAACAATACATAAGACAGTGTGAAGAAAAGAAGAGAGAGGAGAGAGAACGTGAACAATACATAAGACAGTGGAAGAAAAGAAGAGAGAGGAGAGAGAACGTGAACAATACATAAGACAGTGGGAAGAAAAGAAGAGAGAGGAGAGAGAACGTGAACAATACATAAGACAGTGGGAAGAAAAGAAGAGAGAGGAGAGAGAACGTGAACAATACATAAGACAGTGGGAAGAAAAGAAGAGAGAGGAGAGAGAACGTGAACAATACATAAGACAGTGGGAAGAAAAGAAGAGAGAGGAGAGAGAACGTGAACAATACATAAGACAGTGGGAAGAAAAGAAGAGAGAGGAGAGAGAACGTGAACAATACATAAGACAGTGGGAAGAAAAGAAGAGAGAGGAGAGAGAACGTGAACAATACATAAGACAGTGTGAAGAAAAGAAGAGAGAGGAGAGAGAACGTGAACAATACATAAGACAGTGGAAGAAAAGAAAGAGAGGAGAGAGAACGTGAACAATACATAAGACAGTGTGAAGAAAAGAAGAGAGAGGAGAGAGAACGTGAACAATACATAAGACAGTGTGAAGAAAAGAAGAGAGAGGAGAGAGAACGTGAACAATACATAAGACAGTGTGAAGAAAAGAAGAGAGGAGAGAGAGAACGTGAACAATACATAAGACAGTGGGAAGAAAAGAAGAGAGGAGAGAGAACGTGAACAATACATAAGACAGTGGGAAGAAAAGAAGAGAGGAGAGAGAACGTGAACAATACATAAGACAGTGTGAAGAAAAGAAAAGAAGAGAGGAGAGAGAACGTGAACAATACATAAGACAGTGGGAAGAAAAGAAGAGAGAGGAGAGAGAACGTGAACAATACATAAGACAGTGTGAAGAAAAGAAGAGAGAGGAGAGAGAACGTGAACAATACATAAGACAGTGGGAAGAAAAGAAGAGAGAGGAGAGAGAGAACGTGAACAATACATAAGACAGTGTGAAGAAAAGAAGAGAGGAGAGAGAACGTGAACAATACATAAGACAGTGTGAAGAAAAGAAAGAGAGGAGAGAGAACGTGAACAATACATAAGACAGTGTGAAGAAAAGAAGAGAGAGGAGAGAGAACGTGAACAATACATAAGACAGTGTGAAGAAAAGAAGAGAGGAGAGAGAACGTGAACAATACATAAGACAGTGTGAAGAAAAGAAGAGAGAGGAGAGAGAACGTGAACAATACATAAGACAGTGTGAAGAAAAGAAGAGAGAGGAGAGAGAACGTGAACAATACATAAGACAGTGGGAAGAAAAGAAGAGAGAGGAGAGAGAACGTGAACAATACATAAGACAGTGTGAAGAAAAGAAGAGAGAGGAGAGAGAACGTGAACAATACATAAGACAGTGGGAAGAAAAAAGAGAGAGAGAGAGAGAACGTGAACGTGAAATACATAAGACAGTGGGAAGAAAAGAAGAGAGGAGAGAGAACGTGAACAATACATAAGACAGTGTGAAGAAAAGAAGAGAGGAGAGAGAACGTGAACAATACATAAGACAGTGTGAAGAAATGAAGAGAGGAGAGAGAGAACGTGAACAATACATAAGACAGTGTGAAGAAAAGAAGAGAGAGGAGAGAGAACGTGAACAATACATAAGACAGTGTGAAGAAAAGAAGAGAGAGGAGAGAGAACGTGAACAATACATAAGACAGTGGGAAGAAAAGAAGAGAGAGGAGAGAGAACGTGAACAATACATAAGACAGTGTGAAGAAAAGAAGAGAGAGGAGAGAGAACGTGAACAATACATAAGACAGTGGGAAGAAAAGAAGAGAGGAGAGAGAACGTGAACAATACATAAGACAGTGTGAAGAAAAGAAGAGAGAGGAGAGAGAACGTGAACAATACATAAGACAGTGGGAAGAAAAGAAGAGAGGAGAGAGAACGTGAACAATACATAAGACAGTGGGAAGAAAAGAAGAGAGAGGAGAGAGAACGTGAACAATACATAAGACAGTGTGAAGAAAAGAAGAGAGGAGAGAGAACGTGAACAATACATAAGACAGTGTGAAGAAAAGAAGAGAGAGGAGAGAGAACGTGAACAATACATAAGACAGTGTGAAGAAAAGAAGAGAGAGGAGAGAGAACGTGAACAATACATAAGACAGTGTGAAGAAAAGAAGAGAGAGGAGAGAGAACGTGAACAATACATAAGACAGTGTGAAGAAAAGAAGAGAGAGGAGAGAGAACGTGAACAATACATAAGACAGTGTGAAGAAAAGAAGAGAGAGGAGAGAGAACGTGAACAATACATAAGACAGTGTGAAGAAAAGAGAGAGAGAGAGAGAACGTGAACAATACATAAGACAGTGTGAAGAAAAGAAGAGAGAGGAGAGAGAACGTGAACAATACATAAGACAGTGTGAAGAAAAGAAGAGAGAGGAGAGAGAACGTGAACAATACATAAGACAGTGTGAAGAAAAGAAGAGAGAGGAGAGAGAACGTGAACAATACATAAGACAGTGTGAAGAAAAGAAGAGAGAGGAGAGAGAACGTGAACAATACATAAGACAGTGTGAAGAAAAGAAGAGAGGAGAGAGAACGTGAACAATACATAAGACAGTGTGAAGAAAAGAAGAGAGAGGAGAGAGAACGTGAACAATACATAAGACAGTGTGAAGAAAAGAGAGAGAGGAGAGAGAACGTGAACAATACATAAGACAGTGTGAAGAAAAGAAGAGAGGAGAGAGAACGTGAACAATACATAAGACAGTGTGAAGAAAAGAAGAGAGAGGAGAGAGAACGTGAACAATACATAAGACAGTGTGAAGAAAAGAAGAGAGAGGAGAGAGAACGTGAACAATACATAAGACAGTGTGAAGAAAAGAAGAGAGGAGAGAGAACGTGAACAATACATAAGACAGTGTGAAGAAAAGAAGAGAGAGGAGAGAGAACGTGAACAATACATAAGACAGTGTGAAGAAAAGAAGAGAGAGGAGAGAGAACGTGAACAATACATAAGACAGTGTGAAGAAAAGAAGAGAGAGGAGAGAGAACGTGAACAATACATAAGACAGTGTGAAGAAAAAAGAAGAGGAGAGAGAACGTGAACAATACATAAGACAGTGTGAAGAAAAGAAGAGAGAGGAGAGAGAACGTGAACAATACATAAGACAGTGTGAAGAAAAGAAGAGAGGAGAGAGAACGTGAACAATACATAAGACAGTGTGAAGAAAAGAAGAGAGGAGAGAGAACGTGAACAATACATAAGACAGTGTGAAGAAAAGAAGAGAGAGGAGAGAGAACGTGAACAATACATAAGACAGTGTGAAGAAAAGAAGAGAGAGGAGAGAGAACGTGAACAATACATAAGACAGTGTGAAGAAAAGAAGAGAGAGGAGAGAGAACGTGAACAATACATAAGACAGTGTGAAGAAAAGAAAGAGAGGAGAGAGAACGTGAACAATACATAAGACAGTGGAAGAAAAGAAAGAGAGGAGAGAGAACGTGAACAATACATAAGACAGTGTGAAGAAAGAAGAAGAGAGGAGAGAGAGAACGTGAACAATACATAAGACAGTGTGAAGAAAAGAAGAGAGAGAGAGAGAACGTGAACAATACATAAGACAGTGTGAAGAAAAGAAAGAGAGGAGAGAGAACGTGAACAATACATAAGACAGTGTGAAGAAAAGAAGAGAGAGGAGAGAGAACGTGAACAATACATAAGACAGTGTGAAGAAAAGAAGAGAGGAGAGAGAACGTGAACAATACATAAGACAGTGTGAAGAAAAAGAAGAGAGAGGAGAGAGAACGTGAACAATACATAAGACAGTGTGAAGAAAAGAAGAGAGAGGAGAGAGAACGTGAACAATACATAAGACAGTGGGAAGAAAAGAAGAGAGAGGAGAGAGAACGTGAACAATACATAAGACAGTGTGAAGAAAAGAAGAGAGAGGAGAGAGAACGTGAACAATACATAAGACAGTGTGAAGAAAAGAAGAGAGAGGAGAGAGAACGTGAACAATACATAAGACAGTGTGAAGAAAAGAAGAGAGAGGAGAGAGAACGTGAACAATACATAAGACAGTGTGAAGAAAAGAAGAGAGAGGAGAGAGAACGTGAACAATACATAAGACAGTGTGAAGAAAAGAAGAGAGAGGAGAGAGAACGTGAACAATACATAAGACAGTGTGAAGAAAAGAAGAGAGAGGAGAGAGAACGTGAACAATACATAAGACAGTGGGAAGAAAAGAAGAGAGAGGAGAGAGAACGTGAACAATACATAAGACAGTGTGAAGAAAAGAAGAGAGGAGAGAGAACGTGAACAATACATAAGACAGTGTGAAGAAAAGAAGAGAGAGGAGAGAGAACGTGAACAATACATAAGACAGTGTGAAGAAAAGAAGAGAGAGGAGAGAGAACGTGAACAATACATAAGACAGTGTGAAGAAAAGAAGAGAGAGGAGAGAGAACGTGAACAATACATAAGACAGTGGGAAGAAAAGAAGAGAGGAGAGAGAACGTGAACAATACATAAGACAGTGGGAAGAAAAGAAGAGAGGAGAGAGAACGTGAACAATACATAAGACAGTGTGAAGAAAAGAAGAGAGGAGAGAGAGAACGTGAACAATACATAAGACAGTGGGAAGAAAAGAAGAGAGAGGAGAGAGAACGTGAACAATACATAAGACAGTGTGAAGAAAAGAAGAGAGAGGAGAGAGAACGTGAACAATACATAAGACAGTGGGAAGAAAAGAAGAGAGAGGAGAGAGAACGTGAACAATACATAAGACAGTGGGAAGAAAAGAAGAGAGGAGAGAGAACGTGAACAATACATAAGACAGTGTGAAGAAAAGAAGAGAGGAGAGAGAACGTGAACAATACATAAGACAGTGTGAAGAAAAGAAGAGAGAGGAGAGAGAACGTGAACAATACATAAGACAGTGGGAAGAAAAGAAGAGAGAGGAGAGAGAACGTGAACAATACATAAGACAGTGTGAAGAAAAGAAGAGAGAGGAGAGAGAACGTGAACAATACATAAGACAGTGTGAAGAAAAGAAAGAGAGGAGAGAGAACGTGAACAATACATAAGACAGTGTGAAGAAAAGAAGAGAGAGGAGAGAGAACGTGAACAATACATAAGACAGTGGAAGAAAAGAAGAGAGAGGAGAGAGAACGTGAACAATACATAAGACAGTGGGAAGAAAAGAAGAGAGAGGAGAGAGAACGTGAACAATACATAAGACAGTGTGAAGAAAAGAAGAGAGAGGAGAGAGAACGTGAACAATACATAAGACAGTGGGAAGAAAAGAAGAGAGAGGAGAGAGAACGTGAACAATACATAAGACAGTGTGAAGAAAAGAAGAGAGAGGAGAGAGAACGTGAACAATACATAAGACAGTGGGAAGAAAAGAAGAGAGAGGAGAGAGAACGTGAACAATACATAAGACAGTGTGAAGAAAAGAAGAGAGAGGAGAGAGAACGTGAACAATACATAAGACAGTGTGAAGAAAAGAAGAGAGAGGAGAGAGAACGTGAACAATACATAAGACAGTGTGAAGAAAAGAAGAGAGAGGAGAGAGAACGTGAACAATACATAAGACAGTGGGAAGAAAAGAAGAGAGGAGAGAGAACGTGAACAATACATAAGACAGTGTGAAGAAAAGAAGAGAGGAGAGAGAACGTGAACAATACATAAGACAGTGGGAAGAAAAGAAGAGAGGAGAGAGAACGTGAACAATACATAAGACAGTGTGAAGAAAAGAAGAGAGAGGAGAGAGAACGTGAACAATACATAAGACAGTGTGAAGAAAAGAAGAGAGAGGAGAGAGAACGTGAACAATACATAAGACAGTGTGAAGAAAAGAAGAGAGGAGAGAGAACGTGAACAATACATAAGACAGTGGGAAGAAAAGAAGAGAGGAGAGAGAACGTGAACAATACATAAGACAGTGTGAAGAAAAGAAGAGAGGAGAGAGAGAACGTGAACAATACATAAGACAGTGTGAAGAAAAGAAGAGAGAGGAGAGAGAACGTGAACAATACATAAGACAGTGTGAAGAAAAGAAGAGAGAGGAGAGAGAACGTGAACAATACATAAGACAGTGGGAAGAAAAGAAGAGAGAGGAGAGAGAACGTGAACAATACATAAGACAGTGTGAAGAAAAGAAGAGAGAGGAGAGAACGTGAACAATACATAAGACAGTGTGAAGAAAAGAAGAGAGAGGAGAGAGAACGTGAACAATACATAAGACAGTGGGAAGAAAAGAAGAGAGAGAGAGAGAACGTGAACAATACATAAGACAGTGGGAAGAAAAGAAGAGAGAGGAGAGAGAACGTGAACAATACATAAGACAGTGTGAAGAAAAGAAAGAGAGGAGAGAGAACGTGAACAATACATAAGACAGTGGGAAGAAAAGAAGAGAGAGGAGAGAGAACGTGAACAATACATAAGACAGTGTGAAGAAAAGAAGAGAGAGGAGAGAGAACGTGAACAATACATAAGACAGTGGGAAGAAAAGAAGAGAGGAGAGAGAACGTGAACAATACATAAGACAGTGTGAAGAAAAGAAGAGAGAGGAGAGAGAACGTGAACAATACATAAGACAGTGTGAAGAAAAGAAGAGAGAGGAGAGAGAACGTGAACAATACATAAGACAGTGTGAAGAAAAGAAGAGAGGAGAGAGAGAACGTGAACAATACATAAGACAGTGGGAAGAAAAGAAGAGAGGAGAGAGAACGTGAACAATACATAAGACAGTGTGAAGAAAAGAAGAGAGGAGAGAGAACGTGAACAATACATAAGACAGTGGGAAGAAAAGAAGAGAGGAGAGAGAACGTGAACAATACATAAGACAGTGTGAAGAAAAGAAGAGAGAGGAGAGAGAACGTGAACAATACATAAGACAGTGTGAAGAAAAGAAGAGAGAGGAGAGAGAACGTGAACAATACATAAGACAGTGTGAAGAAAAGAAGAGAGAGGAGAGAGAACGTGAACAATACATAAGACAGTGGGAAGAAAAAGAAGAGAGGAGAGAGAACGTGAACAATACATAAGACAGTGTGAAGAAAAGAAGAGAGAGAGAGAGAACGTGAACAATACATAAGACAGTGTGAAGAAAAGAAGAGAGAGGAGAGAGAACGTGAACAATACATAAGACAGTGTGAAGAAAAGAAAGAGAGGAGAGAGAACGTGAACAATACATAAGACAGTGGGAAGAAAAGAAGAGAGAGGAGAGAGAACGTGAACAATACATAAGACAGTGTGAAGAAAAGAAGAGAGAGGAGAGAGAACGTGAACAATACATAAGACAGTGTGAAGAAAAGAAGAGAGAGGAGAGAGAACGTGAACAATACATAAGACAGTGTGAAGAAAAGAAAGAGAGGAGAGAGAACGTGAACAATACATAAGACAGTGGGAAGAAAAGAAGAGAGGAGAGAGAACGTGAACAATACATAAGACAGTGTGAAGAAAAGAAGAGAGAGGAGAGAGAACGTGAACAATACATAAGACAGTGTGAAGAAAAGAAGAGAGAGGAGAGAGAACGTGAACAATACATAAGACAGTGGGAAGAAAAGAAGAGAGAGGAGAGAGAACGTGAACAATACATAAGACAGTGTGAAGAAAAGAAGAGAGGAGAGAGAACGTGAACAATACATAAGACAGTGTGAAGAAAAGAAGAGAGGAGAGAGAACGTGAACAATACATAAGACAGTGTGAAGAAAAGAAGAGAGAGGAGAGAGAACGTGAACAATACATAAGACAGTGGGAAGAAAAGAAAGAGAGGAGAGAGAACGTGAACAATACATAAGACAGTGTGAAGAAAAGAAGAGAGAGAGAGAGAGAACGTGAACAATACATAAGACAGTGTGAAGAAAAGAAGAGAGAGGAGAGAGAACGTGAACAATACATAAGACAGTGTGAAGAAAAGAAGAGAGAGGAGAGAGAACGTGAACAATACATAAGACAGTGTGAAGAAAAGAAGAGAGGAGAGAGAGAACGTGAACAATACATAAGACAGTGTGAAGAAAAGAAGAGAGAGGAGAGAGAACGTGAACAATACATAAGACAGTGTGAAGAAAAGAAGAGAGAGGAGAGAGAACGTGAACAATACATAAGACAGTGGGAAGAAAAGAAGAGAGGAGAGAGAACGTGAACAATACATAAGACAGTGTGAAGAAAAGAAGAGAGAGGAGAGAGAACGTGAACAATACATAAGACAGTGTGAAGAAAAGAAGAGAGAGGAGAGAGAACGTGAACAATACATAAGACAGTGTGAAGAAAAAAGAGAGGAGAGAGAACGTGAACAATACATAAGACAGTGTGAAGAAAAGAAGAGAGAGGAGAGAGAACGTGAACAATACATAAGACAGTGTGAAGAAAAGAAGAGAGAGAGAGAGAACGTGAACAATACATAAGACAGTGTGAAGAAAAGAAGAGAGAGAGAGAGAACGTGAACAATACATAAGACAGTGTGAAGAAAAGAAGAGAGAGGAGAGAGAACGTGAACAATACATAAGACAGTGTGAAGAAAAGAAGAGAGAGGAGAGAGAACGTGAACAATACATAAGACAGTGGGAAGAAAAGAAGAGAGAGGAGAGAGAACGTGAACAATACATAAGACAGTGGGAAGAAAAGAAGAGAGGAGAGAGAACGTGAACAATACATAAGACAGTGTGAAGAAAAGAAGAGAGAGGAGAGAGAACGTGAACAATACATAAGACAGTGGGAAGAAAAGAAGAGAGGGAGAGAACGTGAACAATACATAAGACAGTGTGAAGAAAAGAAGAGAGAGGAGAGAGAACGTGAACAATACATAAGACAGTGGGAAGAAAAGAAGAGAGAGGAGAGAGAACGTGAACAATACATAAGACAGTGTGAAGAAAAGAAGAGAGGAGAGAGAACGTGAACAATACATAAGACAGTGTGAAGAAAAGAAGAGAGGAGAGAGAACGTGAACAATACATAAGACAGTGTGAAGAAAAGAAGAGAGGAGAGAGAACGTGAACAATACATAAGACAGTGTGAAGAAAAGAAGAGAGAGGAGAGAGAACGTGAACAATACATAAGACAGTGTGAAGAAAAGAAGAGAGAGGAGAGAGAACGTGAACAATACATAAGACAGTGTGAAGAAAAGAAAGAGAGGAGAGAGAACGTGAACAATGGGATACATAAGACAGTGTGAAGAAAAGAAGAGAGAGGAGAGAGAACGTGAACAATACATAAGACAGTGTGAAGAAAAGAAGAGAGAGGAGAGAGAACGTGAACAATACATAAGACAGTGTGAAGAAAAGAAGAGAGGAGAGAGAACGTGAACAATACATAAGACAGTGTGAAGAAAAGAAGAGAGAGAGAGAGAACGTGAACAATACATAAGACAGTGTGAAGAAAAGAAGAGAGAGGAGAGAGAACGTGAACAATACATAAGACAGTGTGAAGAAAAGAAGAGAGAGGAGAGAGAACGTGAACAATACATAAGACAGTGTGAAGAAAAGAAGAGAGAGGAGAGAGAACGTGAACAATACATAAGACAGTGTGAAGAAAAGAAGAGAGGAGAGAGAGAACGTGAACAATACATAAGACAGTGTGAAGAAAAGAAGAGAGAGGAGAGAGAACGTGAACAATACATAAGACAGTGTGAAGAAAAGAAGAGAGAGGAGAGAGAACGTGAACAATACATAAGACAGTGGGAAGAAAAGAAGAGAGGAGAGAGAACGTGAACAATACATAAGACAGTGTGAAGAAAAGAAGAGAGAGGAGAGAGAACGTGAACAATACATAAGACAGTGTGAAGAAAAGAAGAGAGAGGAGAGAGAACGTGAACAATACATAAGACAGTGTGAAGAAAAAAGAGAGAGGAGAGAGAACGTGAACAATACATAAGACAGTGTGAAGAAAAGAAAGAGAGGAGAGAGAACGTGAACAATACATAAGACAGTGTGAAGAAAAGAAGAGAGGAGAGAGAACGTGAACAATACATAAGACAGTGTGAAGAAAAGAAGAGAGAGGAGAGAGAACGTGAACAATACATAAGACAGTGTGAAGAAAAGAAGAGAGAGGAGAGAGAACGTGAACAATACATAAGACAGTGTGAAGAAAAGAAGAGAGAGGAGAGAGAACGTGAACAATACATAAGACAGTGTGAAGAAAAGAAGAGAGAGGAGAGAGAACGTGAACAATACATAAGACAGTGGGAAGAAAAGAAGAGAGGAGAGAGAACGTGAACAATACATAAGACAGTGTGAAGAAAAGAAGAGAGAGGAGAGAGAACGTGAACAATACATAAGACAGTGTGAAGAAAAGAAGAGAGAGGAGAGAGAACGTGAACAATACATAAGACAGTGTGAAGAAAAGAAGAGAGAGGAGAGAGAACGTGAACAATACATAAGACAGTGGGAAGAAAAGAAGAGAGAGGAGAGAGAACGTGAACAATACATAAGACAGTGTGAAGAAAAGAAGAGAGGAGAGAGAACGTGAACAATACATAAGACAGTGTGAAGAAAAAGAAGAGAGGAGAGAGAACGTGAACAATACATAAGACAGTGTGAAGAAAAGAAGAGAGGAGAGAGAACGTGAACAATACATAAGACAGTGTGAAGAAAAGAAGAGAGAGGAGAGAGAACGTGAACAATACATAAGACAGTGTGAAGAAAAGAAGAGAGAGGAGAGAGAACGTGAACAATACATAAGACAGTGTGAAGAAAAGAAGAGAGAGGAGAGAGAACGTGAACAATACATAAGACAGTGTGAAGAAAAAAAGAGAGAGGAGAGAGAACGTGAACAATACATAAGACAGTGTGAAGAAAAGAAGAGAGGAGAGAGAACGTGAACAATACATAAGACAGTGTGAAGAAAAGAAGAGAGAGGAGAGAGAACGTGAACAATACATAAGACAGTGTGAAGAAAAGAAGAGAGGAGAGAGAACGTGAACAATACATAAGACAGTGTGAAGAAAAGAAGAGAGGAGAGAGAACGTGAACAATACATAAGACAGTGTGAAGAAAAGAAGAGAGGAGAGAGAACGTGAACAATACATAAGACAGTGTGAAGAAAAGAAAGAGAGGAGAGAGAACGTGAACAATACATAAGACAGTGTGAAGAAAAGAAGAGAGAGGAGAGAGAACGTGAACAATACATAAGACAGTGTGAAGAAAAGAAGAGAGAGAGAGAGAACGTGAACAATACATAAGACAGTGTGAAGAAAAGAAGAGAGAGGAGAGAGAACGTGAACAATACATAAGACAGTGTGAAGAAAAGAAGAGAGGAGAGAGAACGTGAACAATACATAAGACAGTGTGAAGAAAAGAAGAGAGAGGAGAGAGAACGTGAACAATACATAAGACAGTGTGAAGAAAAGAAGAGAGAGGAGAGAGAACGTGAACAATACATAAGACAGTGTGAAGAAAAGAAGAGAGAGGAGAGAGAACGTGAACAATACATAAGACAGTGTGAAGAAAAGAAGAGAGAGGAGAGAGAACGTGAACAATACATAAGACAGTGTGAAGAAAAGAAGAGAGAGGAGAGAGAACGTGAACAATACATAAGACAGTGTGAAGAAAAGAAGAGAGAGGAGAGAGAACGTGAACAATACATAAGACAGTGTGAAGAAAAGAAGAGAGAGGAGAGAGAACGTGAACAATACATAAGACAGTGTGAAGAAAAGAAGAGAGGAGAGAGAACGTGAACAATACATAAGACAGTGTGAAGAAAAGAAGAGAGGAGAGAGAACGTGAACAATACATAAGACAGTGGGAAGAAAAGAAGAGAAGAGGAGAGAGAACGTGAACAATACATAAGACAGTGTGAAGAAAAGAAGAGAGGAGAGAGAACGTGAACAATACATAAGACAGTGGGAAGAAAAGAAGAGAGAGGAGAGAGAACGTGAACAATACATAAGACAGTGTGAAGAAAAGAAGAGAGAGGAGAGAGAACGTGAACAATACATAAGACAGTGTGAAGAAAAGAAGAGAGAGGAGAGAGAACGTGAACAATACATAAGACAGTGTGAAGAAAAGAAGAGAGGAGAGAGAGAACGTGAACAATACATAAGACAGTGTGAAGAAAAGAAGAGAGAGGAGAGAGAACGTGAACAATACATAAGACAGTGGGAAGAAAAGAAGAGAGGAGAGAGAACGTGAACAATACATAAGACAGTGTGAAGAAAAGAAGAGAGAGGAGAGAGAACGTGAACAATACATAAGACAGTGTGAAGAAAAGAAGAGAGGAGAGAGAACGTGAACAATACATAAGACAGTGTGAAGAAAAGAAGAGAGAGGAGAGAGAACGTGAACAATACATAAGACAGTGTGAAGAAAAGAAGAGAGAGGAGAGAGAACGTGAACAATACATAAGACAGTGTGAAGAAAAGAAGAGAGAGGAGAGAGAACGTGAACAATACATAAGACAGTGTGAAGAAAAGAAGAGAGGAGAGAGAACGTGAACAATACATAAGACAGTGTGAAGAAAAGAAGAGAGGAGAGAGAACGTGAACAATACATAAGACAGTGGGAAGAAAAGAAGAGAGGAGAGAGAACGTGAACAATACATAAGACAGTGTGAAGAAAAGAAGAGAGAGGAGAGAGAACGTGAACAATACATAAGACAGTGTGAAGAAAAGAAGAGAGAGAGAGAGAACGTGAACAATACATAAGACAGTGTGAAGAAAAGAAGAGAGAGGAGAGAGAACGTGAACAATACATAAGACAGTGTGAAGAAAAGAAGAGAGAGGAGAGAGAACGTGAACAATACATAAGACAGTGGGAAGAAAAGAAGAGAGGAGAGAGAACGTGAACAATACATAAGACAGTGTGAAGAAAAGAAGAGAGAGAGAGAGAACGTGAACAATACATAAGACAGTGTGAAGAAAAGAAGAGAGAGGAGAGAGAACGTGAACAATACATAAGACAGTGTGAAGAAAAGAAGAGAGAGGAGAGAGAACGTGAACAATACATAAGACAGTGTGAAGAAAAGAAGAGAGAGGAGAGAGAACGTGAACAATACATAAGACAGTGTGAAGAAAAGAAAGAGAGGAGAGAGAACGTGAACAATACATAAGACAGTGTGAAGAAAAGAAGAGAGAGGAGAGAGAACGTGAACAATACATAAGACAGTGTGAAGAAAAGAAGAGAGAGGAGAGAGAACGTGAACAATACATAAGACAGTGTGAAGAAAAGAAGAGAGAGGAGAGAGAACGTGAACAATACATAAGACAGTGTGAAGAAAAAAGAGAGAGGAGAGAGAACGTGAACAATACATAAGACAGTGTGAAGAAAAGAAGAGAGAGGAGAGAGAACGTGAACAATACATAAGACAGTGGGAAGAAAAGAAGAGAGAGGAGAGAGAACGTGAACAATACATAAGACAGTGTGAAGAAAAGAAGAGAGGAGAGAGAACGTGAACAATACATAAGACAGTGTGAAGAAAAGAAGAGAGGAGAGAGAACGTGAACAATACATAAGACAGTGTGAAGAAAAGAAGAGAGAGGAGAGAGAACGTGAACAATACATAAGACAGTGTGAAGAAAAGAAAGAGAGGAGAGAGAACGTGAACAATACATAAGACAGTGTGAAGAAAAGAAGAGAGAGGAGAGAGAACGTGAACAATACATAAGACAGTGTGAAGAAAAGAAGAGAGAGGAGAGAGAACGTGAACAATACATAAGACAGTGTGAAGAAAAGAAGAGAGGAGAGAGAACGTGAACAATACATAAGACAGTGTGAAGAAAAGAAGAGAGAGGAGAGAGAACGTGAACAATACATAAGACAGTGGGAAGAAAAGAAGAGAGAGGAGAGAGAACGTGAACAATACATAAGACAGTGTGAAGAAAAGAAGAGAGAGGAGAGAGAACGTGAACAATACATAAGACAGTGTGAAGAAAAGAAAGAGAGGAGAGAGAACGTGAACAATACATAAGACAGTGTGAAGAAAAGAAGAGAGAGGAGAGAGAACGTGAACAATACATAAGACAGTGTGAAGAAAAGAAGAGAGGAGAGAGAACGTGAACAATACATAAGACAGTGGGAAGAAAAGAAGAGAGGAGAGAGAACGTGAACAATACATAAGACAGTGGGAAGAAAAGAAGAGAGGAGAGAGAACGTGAACAATACATAAGACAGTGTGAAGAAAAGAAGAGAGGAGAGAGAACGTGAACAATACATAAGACAGTGTGAAGAAAAGAAGAGAGAGGAGAGAGAACGTGAACAATACATAAGACAGTGTGAAGAAAAGAAGAGAGAGGAGAGAGAACGTGAACAATACATAAGACAGTGTGAAGAAAAGAAGAGAGAGGAGAGAGAACGTGAACAATACATAAGACAGTGTGAAGAAAAGAAGAGAGAGAGAGAGAACGTGAACAATACATAAGACAGTGTGAAGAAAAGAAGAGAGAGGAGAGAGAACGTGAACAATACATAAGACAGTGTGAAGAAAAGAAGAGAGAGGAGAGAGAACGTGAACAATACATAAGACAGTGTGAAGAAAAGAAGAGAGAGGAGAGAGAACGTGAACAATACATAAGACAGTGGAAGAAAAGAAGAGAGAGGAGAGAGAACGTGAACAATACATAAGACAGTGTGAAGAAAAGAAGAGAGGAGAGAGAACGTGAACAATACATAAGACAGTGGGAAGAAAAGAAGAGAGGAGAGAGAACGTGAACAATACATAAGACAGTGTGAAGAAAAGAAGAGAGAGGAGAGAGAACGTGAACAATACATAAGACAGTGTGAAGAAAAGAAGAGAGAGGAGAGAGAACGTGAACAATACATAAGACAGTGTGAAGAAAAGAAGAGAGAGGAGAGAGAACGTGAACAATACATAAGACAGTGTGAAGAAAAGAAGAGAGAGGAGAGAGAACGTGAACAATACATAAGAGAAGAAAAGAAGAGAGGAGAGAGAACGTGAACAATACATAAGACAGTGTGAAGAAAAGAAGAGAGAGGAGAGAGAACGTGAACAATACATAAGACAGTGGGAAGAAAAGAAGAGAGAGGAGAGAGAACGTGAACAATACATAAGACAGTGTGAAGAAAAGAAGAGAGGAGAGAGAACGTGAACAATACATAAGACAGTGTGAAGAAAAGAAGAGAGAGGAGAGAGAACGTGAACAATACATAAGACAGTGTGAAGAAAAGAAGAGAGAGGAGAGAGAACGTGAACAATACATAAGACAGTGTGAAGAAAAGAAGAGAGAGGAGAGAGAACGTGAACAATACATAAGACAGTGGGAAGAAAAGAAAGAGAGGAGAGAGAACGTGAACAATACATAAGACAGTGTGAAGAAAAGAAGAGAGGAGAGAGAACGTGAACAATACATAAGACAGTGTGAAGAAAAGAAAGAGAGGAGAGAGAACGTGAACAATACATAAGACAGTGGGAAGAAAAGAAGAGAGGAGAGAGAACGTGAACAATACATAAGACAGTGTGAAGAAAAGAAGAGAGAGGAGAGAGAACGTGAACAATACATAAGACAGTGTGAAGAAAAGAAGAGAGAGGAGAGAGAACGTGAACAATACATAAGACAGTGGGAAGAAAAGAAAGAGAGGAGAGAGAACGTGAACAATACATAAGACAGTGTGAAGAAAAGAAAGAGAGGAGAGAGAACGTGAACAATACATAAGACAGTGTGAAGAAAAAAGAGAGAGGAGAGAGAACGTGAACAATACATAAGACAGTGTGAAGAAAAGAAGAGAGAGGAGAGAGAACGTGAACAATACATAAGACAGTGTGAAGAAAAGAAGAGAGAGGAGAGAGAACGTGAACAATACATAAGACAGTGTGAAGAAAAGAAGAGAGGAGAGAGAACGTGAACAATACATAAGACAGTGTGAAGAAAAGAAGAGAGAGGAGAGAGAACGTGAACAATACATAAGACAGTGTGAAGAAAAGAAGAGAGAGGAGAGAGAACGTGAACAATACATAAGACAGTGTGAAGAAAAGAAGAGAGAGGAGAGAGAACGTGAACAATACATAAGACAGTGGGAAGAAAAGAAAGAGAGGAGAGAGAACGTGAACAATACATAAGACAGTGTGAAGAAAAAGAGAGAGAGGAGAGAGAACGTGAACAATACATAAGACAGTGTGAAGAAAAGAAGAGAGAGGAGAGAGAACGTGAACAATACATAAGACAGTGTGAAGAAAAGAAGAGAGAGAGAGAGAACGTGAACAATACATAAGACAGTGTGAAGAAAAGAAGAGAGGAGAGAGAACGTGAACAATACATAAGACAGTGTGAAGAAAAGAAGAGAGAGGAGAGAGAACGTGAACAATACATAAGACAGTGTGAAGAAAAAAAGAGAGAGGAGAGAGAACGTGAACAATACATAAGACAGTGTGAAGAAAAGAAGAGAGAGGAGAGAGAACGTGAACAATACATAAGACAGTGGGAAGAAAAGAAGAGAGAGGAGAGAGAACGTGAACAATACATAAGACAGTGTGAAGAAAAGAAGAGAGGAGAGAGAACGTGAACAATACATAAGACAGTGGGAAGAAAAGAAGAGAGGAGAGAGAACGTGAACAATACATAAGACAGTGTGAAGAAAAGAAGAGAGAGGAGAGAGAACGTGAACAATACATAAGACAGTGTGAAGAAAAGAAGAGAGAGGAGAGAGAACGTGAACAATACATAAGACAGTGTGAAGAAAAGAAGAGAGAGGAGAGAGAACGTGAACAATACATAAGACAGTGTGAAGAAAAGAAGAGAGAGGAGAGAGAACGTGAACAATACATAAGACAGTGTGAAGAAAAGAAGAGAGGAGAGAGAACGTGAACAATACATAAGACAGTGTGAAGAAAAGAAGAGAGAGGAGAGAGAACGTGAACAATACATAAGACAGTGTGAAGAAAAGAAGAGAGAGGAGAGAGAACGTGAACAATACATAAGACAGTGTGAAGAAAAGAAGAGAGAGGAGAGAGAACGTGAACAATACATAAGACAGTGTGAAGAAAAGAAGAGAGAGGAGAGAGAACGTGAACAATACATAAGACAGTGTGAAGAAAAGAAGAGAGAGGAGAGAGAACGTGAACAATACATAAGACAGTGTGAAGAAAAGAAGAGAGAGGAGAGAGAACGTGAACAATACATAAGACAGTGTGAAGAAAAGAAGAGAGGAGAGAGAACGTGAACAATACATAAGACAGTGTGAAGAAAAGAAAGAGAGGAGAGAGAACGTGAACAATACATAAGACAGTGTGAAGAAAAGAAGAGAGAGGAGAGAGAACGTGAACAATACATAAGACAGTGTGAAGAAAAGAAGAGAGGAGAGAGAACGTGAACAATACATAAGACAGTGTGAAGAAAAAGAGGAGAGAGAACGTGAACAATACATAAGACAGTGTGAAGAAAAGAAGAGAGGAGAGAGAACGTGAACAATACATAAGACAGTGTGAAGAAAAGAAGAGAGAGGAGAGAGAACGTGAACAATACATAAGACAGTGTGAAGAAAAGAAGAGAGGAGAGAGAACGTGAACAATACATAAGACAGTGTGAAGAAAAGAAGAGAGAGGAGAGAGAACGTGAACAATACATAAGACAGTGTGAAGAAAAGAAGAGAGAGGAGAGAGAACGTGAACAATACATAAGACAGTGGGAAGAAAAGAAGAGAGAGGAGAGAGAACGTGAACAATACATAAGACAGTGTGAAGAAAAGAAGAGAGAGGAGAGAGAACGTGAACAATACATAAGACAGTGTGAAGAAAAGAAGAGAGAGGAGAGAGAACGTGAACAATACATAAGACAGTGTGAAGAAAAGAAAGAGAGGAGAGAGAACGTGAACAATACATAAGACAGTGTGAAGAAAAGAAGAGAGAGGAGAGAGAACGTGAACAATACATAAGACAGTGTGAAGAAAAAAGAAGAGAGGAGAGAGAACGTGAACAATACATAAGACAGTGTGAAGAAAAGAAGAGAGGAGAGAGAACGTGAACAATACATAAGACAGTGTGAAGAAAAGAAGAGAGAGGAGAGAGAACGTGAACAATACATAAGACAGTGTGAAGAAAAGAAAGAGAGAGGAGAGAGAACGTGAACAATACATAAGACAGTGTGAAGAAAAGAAGAGAGGAGAGAGAGAACGTGAACAATACATAAGACAGTGTGAAGAAAAGAAGAGAGGAGAGAGAACGTGAACAATACATAAGACAGTGTGAAGAAAAGAAGAGAGGAGAGAGAGAACGTGAACAATACATAAGACAGTGTGAAGAAAAGAAGAGAGAGGAGAGAGAACGTGAACAATACATAAGACAGTGTGAAGAAAAGAAGAGAGGAGAGAGAACGTGAACAATACATAAGACAGTGTGAAGAAAAGAAGAGAGAGGAGAGAGAACGTGAACAATACATAAGACAGTGTGAAGAAAAGAAGAGAGAGGAGAGAGAACGTGAACAATACATAAGACAGTGTGAAGAAAAGAAGAGAGAGGAGAGAGAACGTGAACAATACATAAGACAGTGTGAAGAAAAGAAGAGAGAGGAGAGAGAACGTGAACAATACATAAGACAGTGTGAAGAAAAGAAGAGAGAGGAGAGAGAACGTGAACAATACATAAGACAGTGTGAAGAAAAGAAGAGAGAGGAGAGAGAACGTGAACAATACATAAGACAGTGTGAAGAAAAGAAGAGAGGAGAGAGAACGTGAACAATACATAAGACAGTGTGAAGAAAAGAAGAGAGGAGAGAGAACGTGAACAATACATAAGACAGTGTGAAGAAAAGAAGAGAGAGGAGAGAGAACGTGAACAATACATAAGACAGTGTGAAGAAAAGAAGAGAGGAGAGAGAACGTGAACAATACATAAGACAGTGTGAAGAAAAGAAGAGAGGAGAGAGAACGTGAACAATACATAAGACAGTGTGAAGAAAAGAAGAGAGAGGAGAGAGAACGTGAACAATACATAAGACAGTGTGAAGAAAAGAAGAGAGGAGAGAGAACGTGAACAATACATAAGACAGTGTGAAGAAAAGAAGAGAGGAGAGAGAACGTGAACAATACATAAGACAGTGTGAAGAAAAGAAAGAGAGGAGAGAGAACGTGAACAATACATAAGACAGTGGGAAGAAAAAAGAGAGAGGAGAGAGAACGTGAACAATACATAAGACAGTGTGAAGAAAAGAAAGAGAGGAGAGAGAACGTGAACAATACATAAGACAGTGTGAAGAAAAGAAGAGAGGAGAGAGAACGTGAACAATACATAAGACAGTGTGAAGAAAAGAAGAGAGAGGAGAGAGAACGTGAACAATACATAAGACAGTGTGAAGAAAAGAAGAGAGAGGAGAGAGAACGTGAACAATACATAAGACAGTGGGAAGAAAAGAAGAGAGAGGAGAGAGAACGTGAACAATACATAAGACAGTGTGAAGAAAAGAAAGAGAGGAGAGAGAACGTGAACAATACATAAGACAGTGTGAAGAAAAGAAGAGAGGAGAGAGAACGTGAACAATACATAAGACAGTGTGAAGAAAAGAAGAGAGAGGAGAGAGAACGTGAACAATACATAAGACAGTGGGAAGAAAAGAAAGAGAGGAGAGAGAACGTGAACAATACATAAGACAGTGTGAAGAAAAGAAGAGAGAGGAGAGAGAACGTGAACAATACATAAGACAGTGTGAAGAAAAGAAGAGAGAGGAGAGAGAACGTGAACAATACATAAGACAGTGTGAAGAAAAGAGAGAGAGGAGAGAGAACGTGAACAATACATAAGACAGTGTGAAGAAAAGAAGAGAGGAGAGAGAACGTGAACAATACATAAGACAGTGTGAAGAAAAGAAGAGAGAGGAGAGAGAACGTGAACAATACATAAGACAGTGTGAAGAAAAGAAAGAGAGGAGAGAGAACGTGAACAATACATAAGACAGTGTGAAGAAAAGAAGAGAGAGGAGAGAGAACGTGAACAATACATAAGACAGTGTGAAGAAAAGAAGAGAGAGGAGAGAGAACGTGAACAATACATAAGACAGTGTGAAGAAAAGAAGAGAGAGGAGAGAGAACGTGAACAATACATAAGACAGTGTGAAGAAAAGAAGAGAGAGGAGAGAGAACGTGAACAATACATAAGACAGTGTGAAGAAAAGAAGAGAGAGGAGAGAGAACGTGAACAATACATAAGACAGTGGGAAGAAAAGAAGAGAGGAGAGAGAACGTGAACAATACATAAGACAGTGTGAAGAAAAGAGAGAGAGGAGAGAGAACGTGAACAATACATAAGACAGTGTGAAGAAAAGAAGAGAGAGGAGAGAGAACGTGAACAATACATAAGACAGTGGGAAGAAAAGAAGAGAGGAGAGAGAACGTGAACAATACATAAGACAGTGTGAAGAAAAGAAGAGAGGAGAGAGAACGTGAACAATACATAAGACAGTGTGAAGAAAAGAAGAGAGGAGAGAGAACGTGAACAATACATAAGACAGTGTGAAGAAAAGAAGAGAGGAGAGAGAACGTGAACAATACATAAGACAGTGTGAAGAAAAGAAGAGAGAGGAGAGAGAACGTGAACAATACATAAGACAGTGTGAAGAAAAGAAGAGAGAGGAGAGAGAACGTGAACAATACATAAGACAGTGGGAAGAAAAGAAGAGAGGAGAGAGAACGTGAACAATACATAAGACAGTGTGAAGAAAAGAAGAGAGAGGAGAGAGAACGTGAACAATACATAAGACAGTGGGAAGAAAAGAAGAGAGGAGAGAGAACGTGAACAATACATAAGACAGTGTGAAGAAAAGAAGAGAGAGGAGAGAGAACGTGAACAATACATAAGACAGTGGGAAGAAAAGAAAGAGAGGAGAGAGAACGTGAACAATACATAAGACAGTGGGAAGAAAAGAAGAGAGGAGAGAGAACGTGAACAATACATAAGACAGTGTGAAGAAAAGAAAGAGAGGAGAGAGAACGTGAACAATACATAAGACAGTGTGAAGAAAAGAAGAGAGAGGAGAGAGAACGTGAACAATACATAAGACAGTGTGAAGAAAAGAAAGAGAGGAGAGAGAACGTGAACAATACATAAGACAGTGTGAAGAAAAGAAGAGAGAGGAGAGAGAACGTGAACAATACATAAGACAGTGGGAAGAAAAGAAGAGAGGAGAGAGAACGTGAACAATACATAAGACAGTGTGAAGAAAAAAAGAGAGAGAGAGAACGTGAACAATACATAAGACAGTGGGAAGAAAAGAAGAGAGAGGAGAGAGAACGTGAACAATACATAAGACAGTGGGAAGAAAAGAAGAGAGGAGAGAGAACGTGAACAATACATAAGACAGTGTGAAGAAAAGAAGAGAGAGAACGTGAACAATACATAAGACAGTGGGAAGAAAAGAAGAGAGAGGAGAGAGAACGTGAACAATACATAAGACAGTGTGAAGAAAAGAAGAGAGAGGAGAGAGAACGTGAACAATACATAAGACAGTGGGAAGAAAAGAAGAGAGAGGAGAGAGAACGTGAACAATACATAAGACAGTGGAAGAAAAGAAGAGAGGAGAGAGAACGTGAACAATACATAAGACAGTGTGAAGAAAAGAAGAGAGAGAACGTGAACAATACATAAGACAGTGGGAAGAAAAGAAGAGAGAGGAGAGAGAACGTGAACAATACATAAGACAGTGGGAAGAAAAGAAGAGAGGAGAGAGAACGTGAACAATACATAAGACAGTGTGAAGAAAAGAAGAGAGAGGAGAGAGAACGTGAACAATACATAAGACAGTGTGAAGAAAAGAAGAGAGGAGAGAGAACGTGAACAATACATAAGACAGTGTGAAGAAAAGAAGAGAGGAGAGAGAACGTGAACAATACATAAGACAGTGTGAAGAAAAGAAGAGAGAGGAGAGAGAACGTGAACAATACATAAGACAGTGTGAAGAAAAGAAGAGAGAGGAGAGAGAACGTGAACAATACATAAGACAGTGGGAAGAAAAGAAGAGAGAGGAGAGAGAACGTGAACAATACATAAGACAGTGTGAAGAAAAGAAAGAGAGGAGAGAGAACGTGAACAATACATAAGACAGTGGGAAGAAAAGAAGAGAGGAGAGAGAACGTGAACAATACATAAGACAGTGTGAAGAAAAGAAGAGAGAGGAGAGAGAACGTGAACAATACATAAGACAGTGGGAAGAAAAGAAGAGAGAGGAGAGAGAACGTGAACAATACATAAGACAGTGGGAAGAAAAGAAGAGAGGAGAGAGAACGTGAACAATACATAAGACAGTGTGAAGAAAAGAAGAGAGAGGAGAGAGAACGTGAACAATACATAAGACAGTGTGAAGAAAAGAAGAGAGAGGAGAGAGAACGTGAACAATACATAAGACAGTGTGAAGAAAAGAAGAGAGGAGAGAGAACGTGAACAATACATAAGACAGTGTGAAGAAAAGAAGAGAGAGGAGAGAGAACGTGAACAATACATAAGACAGTGGGAAGAAAAGAAAGAGAGGAGAGAGAACGTGAACAATACATAAGACAGTGTGAAGAAAAAAGAAGAGAGAGAACGTGAACAATACATAAGACAGTGGAAGAAAAGAAGAGAGAGGAGAGAGAACGTGAACAATACATAAGACAGTGGGAAGAAAAGAAGAGAGAGGAGAGAGAACGTGAACAATACATAAGACAGTGTGAAGAAAAGAAGAGAGGAGAGAGAACGTGAACAATACATAAGACAGTGTGAAGAAAAGAAGAGAGAGGAGAGAGAACGTGAACAATACATAAGACAGTGGGAAGAAAAGAAGAGAGAGGAGAGAGAACGTGAACAATACATAAGACAGTGTGAAGAAAAGAAGAGAGAGGAGAGAGAACGTGAACAATACATAAGACAGTGTGAAGAAAAGAAAGAGAGGAGAGAGAACGTGAACAATACATAAGACAGTGTGAAGAAAAGAAGAGAGGAGAGAGAACGTGAACAATACATAAGACAGTGTGAAGAAAAGAAGAGAGGAGAGAGAACGTGAACAATACATAAGACAGTGTGAAGAAAAGAAGAGAGAGGAGAGAGAACGTGAACAATACATAAGACAGTGTGAAGAAAAGAAGAGAGAGGAGAGAGAACGTGAACAATACATAAGACAGTGTGAAGAAAAGAAGAGAGAGGAGAGAGAACGTGAACAATACATAAGACAGTGTGAAGAAAAGAAGAGAGGAGAGAGAACGTGAACAATACATAAGACAGTGTGAAGAAAAGAAGAGAGAGAGAGAGAACGTGAACAATACATAAGACAGTGTGAAGAAAAGAAAGAGAGGAGAGAGAACGTGAACAATACATAAGACAGTGTGAAGAAAAGAAGAGAGGAGAGAGAACGTGAACAATACATAAGACAGTGTGAAGAAAAGAAGAGAGGAGAGAGAACGTGAACAATACATAAGACAGTGTGAAGAAAAAAAGAGAGAGGAGAGAGAACGTGAACAATACATAAGACAGTGTGAAGAAAAGAAGAGAGAGGAGAGAGAACGTGAACAATACATAAGACAGTGTGAAGAAAAGAAGAGAGAGGAGAGAGAACGTGAACAATACATAAGACAGTGTGAAGAAAAGAAGAGAGAGGAGAGAGAACGTGAACAATACATAAGACAGTGTGAAGAAAAGAAGAGAGAGGAGAGAGAACGTGAACAATACATAAGACAGTGTGAAGAAAAGAAGAGAGAGGAGAGAGAACGTGAACAATACATAAGACAGTGGGAAGAAAAGAAGAGAGGAGAGAGAACGTGAACAATACATAAGACAGTGTGAAGAAAAGAAGAGAGAGGAGAGAGAACGTGAACAATACATAAGACAGTGTGAAGAAAAGAAGAGAGAGGAGAGAGAACGTGAACAATACATAAGACAGTGGGAAGAAAAGAAGAGAGGAGAGAGAACGTGAACAATACATAAGACAGTGTGAAGAAAAGAAGAGAGAGGAGAGAGAACGTGAACAATACATAAGACAGTGTGAAGAAAAGAAGAGAGGAGAGAGAACGTGAACAATACATAAGACAGTGGGAAGAAAAGAAGAGAGAGAACGTGAACAATACATAAGACAGTGTGAAGAAAAGAAGAGAGGAGAGAGAACGTGAACAATACATAAGACAGTGTGAAGAAAAGAAGAGAGAGGAGAGAGAACGTGAACAATACATAAGACAGTGTGAAGAAAAGAAGAGAGAGGAGAGAGAACGTGAACAATACATAAGACAGTGTGAAGAAAAGAAGAGAGAGGAGAGAGAACGTGAACAATACATAAGACAGTGGGAAGAAAAGAAGAGAGGAGAGAGAACGTGAACAATACATAAGACAGTGTGAAGAAAAGAAGAGAGAGGAGAGAGAACGTGAACAATACATAAGACAGTGTGAAGAAAAGAAGAGAGAGGAGAGAGAACGTGAACAATACATAAGACAGTGTGAAGAAAAGAAGAGAGGAGAGAGAAGAACAATACATAAGACAGTGTGAAGAAAAGAAGAGAGAGGAGAGAGAACGTGAACAATACATAAGACAGTGGGAAGAAAAGAAGAGAGGAGAGAGAACGTGAACAATACATAAGACAGTGTGAAGAAAAGAAAGAGAGGAGAGAGAACGTGAACAATACATAAGACAGTGGGAAGAAAAGAAGAGAGAGGAGAGAGAACGTGAACAATACATAAGACAGTGTGAAGAAAAGAAGAGAGGAGAGAGAACGTGAACAATACATAAGACAGTGTGAAGAAAAGAAGAGAGGAGAAGAACGTGAACAATACATAAGACAGTGGGAAGAAAAGAAGAGAGAGGAGAGAGAACGTGAACAATACATAAGACAGTGGGAAGAAAAGAAGAGAGGAGAGAGAACGTGAACAATACATAAGACAGTGTGAAGAAAAGAAAGAGAGGAGAGAGAACGTGAACAATACATAAGACAGTGTGAAGAAAAGAAGAGAAGAGAGAGAACGTGAACAATACATAAGACAGTGGGAAGAAAAAAGAAGAGAGGAGAGAGAACGTGAACAATACATAAGACAGTGTGAAGAAAAGAAGAGAGGAGAGAGAACGTGAACAATACATAAGACAGTGTGAAGAAAAGAAAGAGAGGAGAGAGAACGTGAACAATACATAAGACAGTGTGAAGAAAAGAAGAGAGGAGAGAGAACGTGAACAATACATAAGACAGTGTGAAGAAAAGAAGAGAGAGGAGAGAGAACGTGAACAATACATAAGACAGTGTGAAGAAAAGAAGAGAGGAGAGAGAACGTGAACAATACATAAGACAGTGTGAAGAAAAGAAGAGAGAGGAGAGAGAACGTGAACAATACATAAGACAGTGGAAGAAGAAAAGAAGAGAGGAGAGAGAACGTGAACAATACATAAGACAGTGTGAAGAAAAGAAGAGAGAGGAGAGAGAACGTGAACAATACATAAGACAGTGTGAAGAAAAGAAGAGAGAGGAGAGAGAACGTAAACAATACATAAGACAGTGTGAAGAAAAGAAGAGAGGAGAGAGAACGTGAACAATACATAAGACAGTGTGAAGAAAAGAAAGAGAGGAGAGAGAACGTGAACAATACATAAGACAGTGGGAAGAAAAGAAGAGAGGAGAGAGAACGTGAACAATACATAAGACAGTGTGAAGAAAAGAAGAGAGAGAACGTGAACAATACATAAGACAGTGGGAAGAAAAGAAGAGAGAGGAGAGAGAACGTGAACAATACATAAGACAGTGGGAAGAAAAGAAGAGAGGAGAGAGAACGTGAACAATACATAAGACAGTGTGAAGAAAAGAAGAGAGAGAACGTGAACAATACATAAGACAGTGTGAAGAAAAGAAAGAGAGGAGAGAGAACGTGAACAATACATAAGACAGTGTGAAGAAAAGAAGAGAGGAGAGAGAACGTGAACAATACATAAGACAGTGTGAAGAAAAGAAGAGAGGAGAGAGAACGTGAACAATACATAAGACAGTGTGAAGAAAAGAAGAGAGAGGAGAGAGAACGTGAACAATACATAAGACAGTGTGAAGAAAAGAAGAGAGGAGAGAGAACGTGAACAATACATAAGACAGTGTGAAGAAAAGAAGAGAGGAGAGAGAACGTGAACAATACATAAGACAGTGTGAAGAAAAGAAGAGAGGAGAGAGAACGTGAACAATACATAAGACAGTGTGAAGAAAAGAAAGAGAGGAGAGAGAACGTGAACAATACATAAGACAGTGTGAAGAAAAGAAGAGAGGAGAGAGAACGTGAACAATACATAAGACAGTGTGAAGAAAAGAAGAGAGGAGAGAGAACGTGAACAATACATAAGACAGTGTGAAGAAAAGAAGAGAGGAGAGAGAACGTGAACAATACATAAGACAGTGTGAAGAAAAGAAGAGAGAGGAGAGAGAACGTGAACAATACATAAGACAGTGGGAAGAAAAGAAGAGAGAGGAGAGAGAACGTGAACAATACATAAGACAGTGTGAAGAAAAAAGAGAGGAGAGAGAACGTGAACAATACATAAGACAGTGTGAAGAAGTGGGAAGAAAAGAAAGAGAGGAGAGAGAACGTGAACAATACATAAGACAGTGTGAAGAAAAAAGAAGAGAGGAGAGAGAACGTGAACAATACATAAGACAGTGTGAAGAAAAGAAGAGAGAGGAGAGAGAACGTGAACAATACATAAGACAGTGTGAAGAAAAGAAGAGAGGAGAGAGAACGTGAACAATACATAAGACAGTGTGAAGAAAAGAAGAGAGGAGAGAGAACGTGAACAATACATAAGACAGTGTGAAGAAAAGAAGAGAGGAGAGAGAACGTGAACAATACATAAGACAGTGGGAAGAAAAGAAGAGAGAGGAGAGAGAACGTGAACAATACATAAGACAGTGTGAAGAAAAGAAGAGAGGAGAGAGAACGTGAACAATACATAAGACAGTGTGAAGAAAAGAAAGAGAGGAGAGAGAACGTGAACAATACATAAGACAGTGTGAAGAAAAGAAGAGAGAGAGAGAACGTGAACAATACATAAGACAGTGTGAAGAAAAGAAGAGAGGAGAGAGAACGTGAACAATACATAAGACAGTGTGAAGAAAAGAAGAGAGGAGAGAGAACGTGAACAATACATAAGACAGTGTGAAGAAAAGAAGAGAGGAGAGAGAACGTGAACAATACATAAGACAGTGTGAAGAAAAGAAAGAGAGGAGAGAGAACGTGAACAATACATAAGACAGTGTGAAGAAAAGAAGAGAGAGGAGAGAGAACGTGAACAATACATAAGACAGTGTGAAGAAAAGAAGAGAGAGGAGAGAGAACGTGAACAATACATAAGACAGTGTGAAGAAAAGAAGAGAGAGGAGAGAGAACGTGAACAATACATAAGACAGTGTGAAGAAAAGAAAGAGAGGAGAGAGAACGTGAACAATACATAAGACAGTGTGAAGAAAAGAAGAGAGAGGAGAGAGAACGTGAACAATACATAAGACAGTGTGAAGAAAAGAAGAGAGAGGAGAGAGAACGTGAACAATACATAAGACAGTGTGAAGAAAAGAAGAGAGGAGAGAGAACGTGAACAATACATAAGACAGTGTGAAGAAAAGAAGAGAGGAGAGAGAACGTGAACAATACATAAGACAGTGTGAAGAAAAGAAAGAGAGGAGAGAGAACGTGAACAATACATAAGACAGTGTGAAGAAAAGAAGAGAGGAGAGAGAACGTGAACAATACATAAGACAGTGTGAAGAAAAGAAGAGAGAGGAGAGAGAACGTGAACAATACATAAGACAGTGTGAAGAAAAGAAGAGAGAGGAGAGAGAACGTGAACAATACATAAGACAGTGTGAAGAAAAGAAGAGAGGAGAGAGAACGTGAACAATACATAAGACAGTGTGAAGAAAAGAAGAGAGAGGAGAGAGAACGTGAACAATACATAAGACAGTGTGAAGAAAAGAAGAGAGGAGAGAGAACGTGAACAATACATAAGACAGTGTGAAGAAAAGAAGAGAGGAGAGAGAACGTGAACAATACATAAGACAGTGTGAAGAAAAAAGAGAGAGGAGAGAGAACGTGAACAATACATAAGACAGTGTGAAGAAAAGAAGAGAGAGGAGAGAGAACGTGAACAATACATAAGACAGTGTGAAGAAAAGAAGAGAGAGGAGAGAGAACGTGAACAATACATAAGACAGTGTGAAGAAAAGAAGAGAGAGGAGAGAGAACGTGAACAATACATAAGACAGTGGGAAGAAAAGAAGAGAGAGGAGAGAGAACGTGAACAATACATAAGACAGTGTGAAGAAAAGAAGAGAGAGGAGAGAGAACGTGAACAATACATAAGACAGTGTGAAGAAAAAGAGAGAGGAGAGAGAACGTGAACAATACATAAGACAGTGTGAAGAAAAGAAGAGAGGAGAGAGAACGTGAACAATACATAAGACAGTGTGAAGAAAAAAGAGAGAGGAGAGAGAACGTGAACAATACATAAGACAGTGTGAAGAAAAGAAAGAGAGGAGAGAGAACGTGAACAATACATAAGACAGTGTGAAGAAAAGAAGAGAGGAGAGAGAACGTGAACAATACATAAGACAGTGTGAAGAAAAGAAAGAAGAGAGAGAACGTGAACAATACATAAGACAGTGTGAAGAAAAGAAAGAGAGGAGAGAGAACGTGAACAATACATAAGACAGTGTGAAGAAAAGAAGAGAGAGGAGAGAGAACGTGAACAATACATAAGACAGTGTGAAGAAAAGAAGAGAGAGGAGAGAGAACGTGAACAATACATAAGACAGTGGGAAGAAAAGAAAGAGAGGAGAGAGAACGTGAACAATACATAAGACAGTGTGAAGAAAAGAAGAGAGGAGAGAGAACGTGAACAATACATAAGACAGTGTGAAGAAAAGAAGAGAGAGGAGAGAGAACGTGAACAATACATAAGACAGTGTGAAGAAAAGAAGAGAGAGGAGAGAGAACGTGAACAATACATAAGACAGTGTGAAGAAAAGAAGAGAGGAGAGAGAACGTGAACAATACATAAGACAGTGTGAAGAAAAGAAGAGAGAGGAGAGAGAACGTGAACAATACATAAGACAGTGTGAAGAAAAGAAGAGAGGAGAGAGAACGTGAACAATACATAAGACAGTGTGAAGAAAAGAAGAGAGAGAACGTGAACAATACATAAGACAGTGTGAAGAAAAGAAGAGAGAGGAGAGAGAACGTGAACAATACATAAGACAGTGTGAAGAAAAGAAGAGAGGAGAGAGAACGTGAACAATACATAAGACAGTGTGAAGAAAAGAAGAGAGAGGAGAGAGAACGTGAACAATACATAAGACAGTGTGAAGAAAAGAAGAGAGGAGAGAGAACGTGAACAATACATAAGACAGTGTGAAGAAAAGAAGAGAGAGGAGAGAGAACGTGAACAATACATAAGACAGTGTGAAGAAAAGAAGAGAGGAGAGAGAACGTGAACAATACATAAGACAGTGTGAAGAAAAGAAGAGAGAGAACGTGAACAATACATAAGACAGTGTGAAGAAAAGAAGAGAGGAGAGAGAACGTGAACAATACATAAGACAGTGTGAAGAAAAGAAGAGAGAGGAGAGAGAACGTGAACAATACATAAGACAGTGTGAAGAAAAGAAGAGAGAGGAGAGAGAACGTGAACAATACATAAGACAGTGTGAAGAAAAGAAGAGAGGAGAGAGAACGTGAACAATACATAAGACAGTGGGAAGAAAAGAAGAGAGAGGAGAGAGAACGTGAACAATACATAAGACAGTGTGAAGAAAAGAAGAGAGGAGAGAGAACGTGAACAATACATAAGACAGTGTGAAGAAAAGAAGAGAGGAGAGAGAACGTGAACAATACATAAGACAGTGTGAAGAAAAGAAGAGAGGAGAGAGAACGTGAACAATACATAAGACAGTGTGAAGAAAAGAAGAGAGAGGAGAGAGAACGTGAACAATACATAAGACAGTGTGAAGAAAAGAAGAGAGGAGAGAGAACGTGAACAATACATAAGACAGTGTGAAGAAAAGAAGAGAGAGGAGAGAGAACGTGAACAATACATAAGACAGTGTGAAGAAAAGAAGAGAGGAGAGAGAACGTGAACAATACATAAGACAGTGTGAAGAAAAGAAGAGAGAGGAGAGAGAACGTGAACAATACATAAGACAGTGTGAAGAAAAGAAAGAGAGGAGAGAGAACGTGAACAATACATAAGACAGTGTGAAGAAAAGAAGAGAGGAGAGAGAACGTGAACAATACATAAGACAGTGTGAAGAAAAGAAGAGAGAGGAGAGAGAACGTGAACAATACATAAGACAGTGTGAAGAAAAGAAGAGAGAGAGAGAGAACGTGAACAATACATAAGACAGTGTGAAGAAAAGAAGAGAGAGGAGAGAGAACGTGAACAATACATAAGACAGTGTGAAGAAAAGAAGAGAGAGGAGAGAGAACGTGAACAATACATAAGACAGTGTGAAGAAAAGAAGAGAGAGGAGAGAGAACGTGAACAATACATAAGACAGTGTGAAGAAAAAAGAAGAGAGGAGAGAGAACGTGAACAATACATAAGACAGTGTGAAGAAAAGAAGAGAGAGGAGAGAGAACGTGAACAATACATAAGACAGTGTGAAGAAAAGAAGAGAGAGGAGAGAGAACGTGAACAATACATAAGACAGTGTGAAGAAAAGAAGAGAGGAGAGAGAACGTGAACAATACATAAGACAGTGGGAAGAAAAGAAGAGAGAGAGAGAGAACGTGAACAATACATAAGACAGTGTGAAGAAAAGAAGAGAGAGGAGAGAGAACGTGAACAATACATAAGACAGTGTGAAGAAAAGAAGAGAGGAGAGAGAACGTGAACAATACATAAGACAGTGTGAAGAAAAAAGAAGAGAGGAGAGAGAACGTGAACAATACATAAGACAGTGTGAAGAAAAGAAGAGAGGAGAGAGAACGTGAACAATACATAAGACAGTGTGAAGAAAAGAAGAGAGAGGAGAGAGAACGTGAACAATACATAAGACAGTGTGAAGAAAAGAAGAGAGGAGAGAGAACGTGAACAATACATAAGACAGTGTGAAGAAAAGAAAGAGAGGAGAGAGAACGTGAACAATACATAAGACAGTGTGAAGAAAAAAGAAGAGAGGAGAGAGAACGTGAACAATACATAAGACAGTGTGAAGAAAAGAAGAGAGGAGAGAGAACGTGAACAATACATAAGACAGTGTGAAGAAAAGAAGAGAGAGGAGAGAGAACGTGAACAATACATAAGACAGTGTGAAGAAAAGAAGAGAGAGGAGAGAGAACGTGAACAATACATAAGACAGTGTGAAGAAAAGAAGAGAGGAGAGAGAACGTGAACAATACATAAGACAGTGGGAAGAAAAGAAGAGAGAGGAGAGAGAACGTGAACAATACATAAGACAGTGTGAAGAAAAGAAGAGAGGAGAGAGAACGTGAACAATACATAAGACAGTGTGAAGAAAAGAAGAGAGAGGAGAGAGAACGTGAACAATACATAAGACAGTGTGAAGAAAAGAAGAGAGAGGAGAGAGAACGTGAACAATACATAAGACAGTGTGAAGAAAAGAAGAGAGAGGAGAGAGAAACGTGAACAAT
This sequence comes from Oncorhynchus gorbuscha, assembly GCF_021184085.1. Lineage (NCBI taxonomy): Eukaryota > Metazoa > Chordata > Actinopteri > Salmoniformes > Salmonidae > Oncorhynchus > Oncorhynchus gorbuscha. Next base: position 4,024,376 of record NC_060176.1, read on the forward strand.
ACATAAGACAGTGTGAAGAAAAGAAGAGAGGAGAGAGAACGTGAACAATACATAAGACAGTGTGAAGAAAAGAAGAGAGAGGAGAGAGAACGTGAACAATACATAAGACAGTGTGAAGAAAAGAAGAGAGAGGAGAGAGAACGTGAACAATACATAAGACAGTGTGAAGAAAAGAAGAGAGGAGAGAGAACGTGAACAATACATAAGACAGTGTGAAGAAAAGAAGAGAGAGGAGAGAGAACGTGAACAATACATAAGACAGTGTGAAGAAAAGAAGAGAGGAGAGAGAACGTGAACAATACATAAGACAGTGTGAAGAAAAGAAAAGAGAGAGAGAGAGAACAATACATAAGACAGTGTGAAGAAAAGAAGAGAGGAGAGAGAACGTGAACAATACATAAGACAGTGAGGAAGAAAAGACAGAAGAAAAGAGGAGAGAGAACGTGAACAATACATAAGACAGTGTGAAGAAAAGAAAGAGAGGAGAGAGAACGTGAACAATACATAAGACAGTGTGAAGAAAAGAAGAGAGAGGAGAGAGAACGTGAACAATACATAAGACAGTGTGAAGAAAGAAGAGAGAGAGAGAAGAAAAGAAGAAGAGAAGAGAGAGAGAACGTGAACAATACATAAGACAGTGTGAAGAAAAGAAGAGAGAGGAGAGAGAACGTGAACAATACATAAGACAGTGTGAAGAAAAGAAGAGAGGAGAGAGAACGTGAACAATACATAAGACAGTGTGAAGAAAAAAGAGAGAGAGAGAGAACGTGAACAATACATAAGACAGTGTGAAGAAAAGAAGAGAGGAGAGAGAACGTGAACAATACATAAGACAGTGTGAAGAAAAAAGAGAGAGGAGAGAGAACGTGAACAATACATAAGACAGTGTGAAGAAAAGAAGAGAGAGGAGAGAGAACGTGAACAATACATAAGACAGTGTGAAGAAAAGAAAGAGAGGAGAGAGAACGTGAACAATACATAAGACAGTGTGAAGAAAAGAAGAGAGGAGAGAGAACGTGAACAATACATAAGACAGTGTGAAGAAAAGAAGAGAGAGGAGAGAGAACGTGAACAATACATAAGACAGTGTGAAGAAAAGAAGAGAGAGGAGAGAGAACGTGAACAATACATAAGACAGTGTGAAGAAAAGAAAAGAAGAGAGGAGAGAGAACGTGAACAATACATAAGACAGTGTGAAGAAAAGAAGAGAGGAGAGAGAACGTGAACAATACATAAGACAGTGTGAAGAAAAGAAGAGAGGAGAGAGAACGTGAACAATACATAAGACAGTGTGAAGAAAAGAAGAGAGGAGAGAGAACGTGAACAATACATAAGACAGTGTGAAGAAAAGAAGAGAGGAGAGAGAACGTGAACAATACATAAGACAGTGTGAAGAAAAGAAGAGAGGAGAGAGAACGTGAACAATACATAAGACAGTGTGAAGAAAAGAGAGAGAGGAGAGAGAACGTGAACAATACATAAGACAGTGTGAAGAAAAGAAGAGAGAGAGAGAGAACGTGAACAATACATAAGACAGTGTGAAGAAAAAAAGAGAGGAGAGAGAACGTGAACAATACATAAGACAGTGTGAAGAAAAGAAGAGAGAGGAGAGAGAACGTGAACAATACATAAGACAGTGTGAAGAAAAAAGAGAGAGGAGAGAGAACGTGAACAATACATAAGACAGTGTGAAGAAAAGAAGAGAGAGGAGAGAGAACGTGAACAATACATAAGACAGTGTGAAGAAAAGAAGAGAGGAGAGAGAACGTGAACAATACATAAGACAGTGTGAAGAAAAAAGAAGAGAGAGAACGTGAACAATACATAAGACAGTGTGAAGAAAAGAAGAGAGGAGAGAGAACGTGAACAATACATAAGACAGTGTGAAGAAAAGAAAGAGAGGAGAGAGAACGTGAACAATACATAAGACAGTGTGAAGAAAAGAAGAGAGAGGAGAGAGAACGTGAACAATACATAAGACAGTGGGAAGAAAAGAAAGAGAGGAGAGAGAACGTGAACAATACATAAGACAGTGTGAAGAAAAGAAAGAGAGGAGAGAGAACGTGAACAATACATAAGACAGTGTGAAGAAAAGAAGAGAGGAGAGAGAACGTGAACAATACATAAGACAGTGTGAAGAAAAGAAGAGAGAGGAGAGAGAACGTGAACAATACATAAGACAGTGTGAAGAAGAAAAGAAGAGAGAGGAGAGAGAACGTGAACAATACATAAGACAGTGTGAAGAAAAGAAGAGAGAGGAGAGAGAACGTGAACAATACATAAGACAGTGTGAAGAAAAGAAAGAGAGGAGAGAGAACGTGAACAATACATAAGACAGTGTGAAGAAAAGAAGAGAGGAGAGAGAACGTGAACAATACATAAGACAGTGTGAAGAAAAGAAGAGAGGAGAGAGAACGTGAACAATACATAAGACAGTGTGAAGAAAAGAAGAGAGAGGAGAGAGAACGTGAACAATACATAAGACAGTGTGAAGAAAAGAAGAGAGGAGAGAGAACGTGAACAATACATAAGACAGTGTGAAGAAAAGAAGAGAGGAGAGAGAACGTGAACAATACATAAGACAGTGTGAAGAAAAGAGAGAGAGGAGAGAGAACGTGAACAATACATAAGACAGTGTGAAGAAAAGAAGAGAGGAGAGAGAACGTGAACAATACATAAGACAGTGTGAAGAAAAGAAGAGAGAGGAGAGAGAACGTGAACAATACATAAGACAGTGTGAAGAAAAGAAGAGAAGAGGAGAGAGAACGTGAACAATACATAAGACAGTGTGAAGAAAAGAAGAGAGGAGAGAGAACGTGAACAATACATAAGACAGTGTGAAGAAAAGAAGAGAGAGGAGAGAGAACGTGAACAATACATAAGACAGTGTGAAGAAAAGAAAGAGAGGAGAGAGAACGTGAACAATACATAAGACAGTGTGAAGAAAAAAAGAGAGGAGAGAGAACGTGAACAATACATAAGACAGTGTGAAGAAAAGAAGAGAGAGGAGAGAGAACGTGAACAATACATAAGACAGTGTGAAGAAAAGAAGAGAGAGGAGAGAGAACGTGAACAATACATAAGACAGTGTGAAGAAAAGAAAGAGAGGAGAGAGAACGTGAACAATACATAAGACAGTGTGAAGAAAAGAAGAGAGAGGAGAGAGAACGTGAACAATACATAAGACAGTGTGAAGAAGAAAAGAAGAGAGGAGAGAGAACGTGAACAATACATAAGACAGTGTGAAGAAAAGAAAAGAGAGAGAGAGAACGTGAACAATACATAAGACAGTGTGAAGAAAAGAAGAGAGGAGAGAGAACGTGAACAATACATAAGACAGTGTGAAGAAAAGAAGAGAGAGGAGAGAGAACGTGAACAATACATAAGACAGTGTGAAGAAAAGAAGAGAGGAGAGAGAACGTGAACAATACATAAGACAGTGTGAAGAAAAAAGAGAGAGGAGAGAGAACGTGAACAATACATAAGACAGTGTGAAGAAAAGAAAGAGAGGAGAGAGAACGTGAACAATACATAAGACAGTGTGAAGAAAAGAAGAGAGGAGAGAGAACGTGAACAATACATAAGACAGTGTGAAGAAAAGAAGAGAGAGGAGAGAGAACGTGAACAATACATAAGACAGTGTGAAGAAAAGAAGAGAGGAGAGAGAACGTGAACAATACATAAGACAGTGTGAAGAAAAGAAAGAGAGGAGAGAGAACGTGAACAATACATAAGACAGTGTGAAGAAAAGAAGAGAGGAGAGAGAACGTGAACAATACATAAGACAGTGTGAAGAAAAGAAGAGAGAGGAGAGAACGTGAACAATACATAAGACAGTGTGAAGAAAAGAAGAGAGGAGAGAGAACGTGAACAATACATAAGACAGTGGGAAGAAAAGAAGAGAGAGGAGAGAGAACGTGAACAATACATAAGACAGTGTGAAGAAAAGAAGAGTGTGAAGAGGAGAGAGAACGTGAACAATACATAAGACAGTGTGAAGAAAAGAAGAGAGGAGAGAGAACGTGAACAATACATAAGACAGTGTGAAGAAAAGAAGAGAGGAGAGAGAACGTGAACAATACATAAGACAGTGTGAAGAAAAGAAGAGAGAGGAGAGAGAACGTGAACAATACATAAGACAGTGGGAAGAAAAGAAGAGAGGAGAGAGAACGTGAACAATACATAAGACAGTGTGAAGAAAAGAAGAGAGAGAACGTGAACAATACATAAGACAGTGGGAAGAAAAGAAGAGAGAGGAGAGAGAACGTGAACAATACATAAGACAGTGGGAAGAAAAGAAGAGAGGAGAGAGAACGTGAACAATACATAAGACAGTGTGAAGAAAAGAAGAGAGAGGAGAGAGAACGTGAACAATACATAAGACAGTGTGAAGAAAAGAAGAGAGGAGAGAGAACGTGAACAATACATAAGACAGTGTGAAGAAAAGAAGAGAGAGGAGAGAGAACGTGAACAATACATAAGACAGTGTGAAGAAAAGAAGAGAGAGGAGAGAGAACGTGAACAATACATAAGACAGTGTGAAGAAAAGAAGAGAGGAGAGAGAACGTGAACAATACATAAGACAGTGTGAAGAAAAGAAGAGAGGAGAGAGAACGTGAACAATACATAAGACAGTGTGAAGAAAAAAGAGAGGAGAGAGAACGTGAACAATACATAAGACAGTGTGAAGAAAAGAAGAGAGGAGAGAGAACGTGAACAATACATAAGACAGTGTGAAGAAAGAAGAGAGAGGAGAGAGAACGTGAACAATACATAAGACAGTGGGAAGAAAAGAAGAGAGGAGAGAGAACGTGAACAATACATAAGACAGTGTGAAGAAAAGAAGAGAGGAGAGAGAACGTGAACAATACATAAGACAGTGTGAAGAAAAGAAGAGAGGAGAGAGAACGTGAACAATACATAAGACAGTGTGAAGAAAAGAAGAGAGAGGAGAGAGAACGTGAACAATACATAAGACAGTGTGAAGAAAAGAAAGAGAGGAGAGAGAACGTGAACAATACATAAGACAGTGTGAAGAAAAGAAACAGGAGAGAGAACGTGAACAATACATAAGACAGTGTGAAGAAAAGAAGAGAGAGGAGAGAGAACGTGAACAATACATAAGACAGTGTGAAGAAAAGAAGAGAGGAGAGAGAACGTGAACAATACATAAGACAGTGTGAAGAAAAGAAGAGAGAGGAGAGAGAACGTGAACAATACATAAGACAGTGGGAAGAAAAGAAGAGAGGAGAGAGAACGTGAACAATACATAAGACAGTGTGAAGAAAAGAAGAGAGAGGAGAGAGAACGTGAACAATACATAAGACAGTGTGAAGAAAAGAAGAGAGAGGAGAGAGAACGTGAACAATACATAAGACAGTGTGAAGAAAAGAAGAGAGGAGAGAGAACGTGAACAATACATAAGACAGTGTGAAGAAAAGAAGAGAGGAGAGAGAACGTGAACAATACATAAGACAGTGTGAAGAAAAGAAGAGAGAGGAGAGAGAACGTGAACAATACATAAGACAGTGTGAAGAAAAGAAGAGAGAGGAGAGAGAACGTGAACAATACATAAGACAGTGTGAAGAAAAGAAAGAGAGGAGAGAGAACGTGAACAATACATAAGACAGTGTGAAGAAAAGAAGAGAGGAGAGAGAACGTGAACAATACATAAGACAGTGTGAAGAAAAGAAGAGAGAGGAGAGAGAACGTGAACAATACATAAGACAGTGTGAAGAAAAGAAGAGAGAGGAGAGAGAACGTGAACAATACATAAGACAGTGTGAAGAAAAGAAGAGAGAGGAGAGAGAACGTGAACAATACATAAGACAGTGTGAAGAAAAGAAAGAGAGGAGAGAGAACGTGAACAATACATAAGACAGTGTGAAGAAAAGAAGAGAGGAGAGAGAACGTGAACAATACATAAGACAGTGTGAAGAAAAGAAGAGAGAGGAGAGAGAACGTGAACAATACATAAGACAGTGTGAAGAAAAGAAGAGAGAGGAGAGAGAACGTGAACAATACATAAGACAGTGGGAAGAAAAGAAGAGAGAGGAGAGAGAACGTGAACAATACATAAGACAGTGTGAAGAAAAGAAGAGAGGAGAGAGAACGTGAACAATACATAAGACAGTGGGAAGAAAAGAAGAGAGAGGAGAGAGAACGTGAACAATACATAAGACAGTGGGAAGAAAAGAAGAGAGAGGAGAGAGAACGTGAACAATACATAAGACAGTGTGAAGAAAAGAAGAGAGGAGAGAGAACGTGAACAATACATAAGACAGTGTGAAGAAAAGAAGAGAGAGGAGAGAGAACGTGAACAATACATAAGACAGTGTGAAGAAAAAAAGAGAGAGGAGAGAGAACGTGAACAATACATAAGACAGTGTGAAGAAAAGAAAGAGAGGAGAGAGAACGTGAACAATACATAAGACAGTGTGAAGAAAAGAAAGAGAGGAGAGAGAACGTGAACAATACATAAGACAGTGTGAAGAAAAGAAGAGAGAGGAGAGAGAACGTGAACAATACATAAGACAGTGTGAAGAAAAGAAGAGAGAGGAGAGAGAACGTGAACAATACATAAGACAGTGTGAAGAAAAGAAGAGAGGAGAGAGAACGTGAACAATACATAAGACAGTGTGAAGAAAAGAAAGAGAGGAGAGAGAACGTGAACAATACATAAGACAGTGTGAAGAAAAGAAGAGAGGAGAGAGAACGTGAACAATACATAAGACAGTGTGAAGAAAAGAAGAGAGGAGAGAGAACGTGAACAATACATAAGACAGTGTGAAGAAAAGAAAGAGAGGAGAGAGAACGTGAACAATACATAAGACAGTGGGAAGAAAAGAAGAGAGAGAGAGAGAGAACGTGAACAATACATAAGACAGTGTGAAGAAAAGAAGAGAGGAGAGAGAACGTGAACAATACATAAGACAGTGTGAAGAAAAGAAGAGAGAGGAGAGAGAACGTGAACAATACATAAGACAGTGGGAAGAAAAAAGAAGAGAGGAGAGAGAACGTGAACAATACATAAGACAGTGTGAAGAAAAGAAGAGAGGAGAGAGAACGTGAACAATACATAAGACAGTGTGAAGAAAAGAAGAGAGGAGAGAGAACGTGAACAATACATAAGACAGTGTGAAGAAAAGAAGAGAGAGGAGAGAGAACGTGAACAATACATAAGACAGTGTGAAGAAAAGAAGAGAGAGGAGAGAGAACGTGAACAATACATAAGACAGTGTGAAGAAAAGAAGAGAGAGAGAGAACGTGAACAATACATAAGACAGTGTGAAGAAAAGAAGAGAGGAGAGAGAACGTGAACAATACATAAGACAGTGTGAAGAAAAGAAGAGAGGAGAGAGAACGTGAACAATACATAAGACAGTGTGAAGAAAAGAAGAGAGGAGAGAGAACGTGAACAATACATAAGACAGTGTGAAGAAAAGAAGAGAGGAGAGAGAACGTGAACAATACATAAGACAGTGTGAAGAAAAGAAGAGAGGAGAGAGAACGTGAACAATACATAAGACAGTGTGAAGAAAAGAAGAGAGGAGAGAGAACGTGAACAATACATAAGACAGTGTGAAGAAAAGAAAGAGAGGAGAGAGAACGTGAACAATACATAAGACAGTGTGAAGAAAAGAAGAGAGAGGAGAGAGAACGTGAACAATACATAAGACAGTGTGAAGAAAAGAAGAGAGAGGAGAGAGAACGTGAACAATACATAAGACAGTGGGAAGAAAAGAAAGAGAGGAGAGAGAACGTGAACAATACATAAGACAGTGTGAAGAAAAGAAGAGAGAGGAGAGAGAACGTGAACAATACATAAGACAGTGTGAAGAAAAGAAGAGAGAGGAGAGAGAACGTGAACAATACATAAGACAGTGTGAAGAAAAGAAGAGAGAGGAGAGAGAACGTGAACAATACATAAGACAGTGTGAAGAAAAGAAGAGAGAGGAGAGAGAACGTGAACAATACATAAGACAGTGTGAAGAAAAGAAGAGAGAGGAGAGAGAACGTGAACAATACATAAGACAGTGTGAAGAAAAGAAGAGAGGAGAGAGAACGTGAACAATACATAAGACAGTGAAGAAAAGAAGAGTGAAGAAAAGAAGAGAGAGGAGAGAGAACGTGAACAATACATAAGACAGTGGGAAGAAAATAAGAGAGGAGAGAGAACGTGAACAATACATAAGACAGTGTGAAGAAAAGAAGAGAGAGAACGTGAACAATACATAAGACAGTGGGAAGAAAAGAAGAGAGGAGAGAGAACGTGAACAATACATAAGACAGTGTGAAGAAAAGAAGAGAGAGGAGAGAGAACGTGAACAATACATAAGACAGTGTGAAGAAAAGAAGAGAGGAGAGAGAACGTGAACAATACATAAGACAGTGTGAAGAAAAGAAGAGAGAGGAGAGAGAACGTGAACAATACATAAGACAGTGTGAAGAAAAGAAGAGAGAGGAGAGAGAACGTGAACAATACATAAGACAGTGTGAAGAAAAGAAGAGAGAGAACGTGAACAATACATAAGACAGTGGGAAGAAAAGAAGAGAGAGGAGAGAGAACGTGAACAATACATAAGACAGTGGGAAGAAAAGAAGAGAGGAGAGAGAACGTGAACAATACATAAGACAGTGTGAAGAAAAGAAGAGAGAGGAGAGAGAACGTGAACAATACATAAGACAGTGGGAAGAAAAGAAGAGAGGAGAGAGAACGTGAACAATACATAAGACAGTGTGAAGAAAAGAAGAGAGAGGAGAGAGAACGTGAACAATACATAAGACAGTGTGAAGAAAAGAAGAGAGGAGAGAGAACGTGAACAATACATAAGACAGTGTGAAGAAAAGAAGAGAGGAGAGAGAACGTGAACAATACATAAGACAGTGGGAAGAAAAGAAGAGAGGAGAGAGAACGTGAACAATACATAAGACAGTGTGAAGAAAAGAAGAGAGAGGAGAGAGAACGTGAACGAAAAAGAACACACAAGTGGAGCTCAAATTGAAGAAGGTGAGTTTCCCGATAGTCCGAAGGACTCTCATGCACGTCCTGACGGTTCACAGAGTATGCAGCAACAGCTGGATCGCTCACGGGCAGAACTAAGACGCTTATCATACATGGTGCAAAGTGAGGCAGCGATATTACAGGGTGGATTTAAAAACATACAGCCCCGAACATCAAAGAGACTGGAGATGAAACGGACTGAATGGATGAAGACACAACCAGGTGAAGATGACTGTCCCGTGGGAACTTACCCTCTGGTGATAAAAACCTCTGGTACAGGACAACTGTACTATGATTACAAACCATGGAGTTCTGGGCACTTGGATACCGCAGCAAAACAATTGCCCCACCTATCTAAAAGAGCAGACAGGTGGATTCCTACCTTGGAGACTGTTATAGCTTCACACCATCAGCTGTGCCTGGGTGATCTCATAGCTCTTATGGCTAAGGTGTTGACCCCAGGACAGTGTGACACCAACTACAGCTGACTCAAGGCCAAGTGGAACTGCCGTTTACCCATTTCAGACAAGCACTCTACCAACAGTTGAGGGAAATGTTTCCCACCACCAGAGATGTTGCAAGACTGGGTGAACTTCTCTTCACTAAAGATGATGATATCCTCGACTGGATGGATAAGATGAAGACAGAATGGCAAGTGGAAACCACTGAGAGATTTGATTCCACTTATACTACCGAAAACCTGTTCTATGATAGACTTTGCAGGAATCTGCCTGACTGGGTCCGTGATAAACTGATGAATGTAGTGGGATGGGACAGATTTCAAGGACCTAGTAAAGAGGACCACATTAGTCATCACTGCAAAGCCTGGAAGAAGATGAAGACTGAGGAAAGAGCAAGGAAGGCTGGACTTGACACACTGCTCAAGGCCCAGCTGGTCCAACTGGACAAAGGAAAAACCAACAATCTAATGGTGGCTGAAACCCCAGCTGCCCTGCAGCAGCAGCATCCTCCACCACCTGCTCCGCAGTTTCATCAAGCACCTGCGACTCAGTTCCCTCCTCATTCATATTGGAACCCACAACCATTGAGAAACCTGCCACTCTGACGTTACAACACCCTACTACTGTTTACGTCTCCCATGCTGTGATGACATTACTGAATCAGAAGAACTCATGGTTGCAAGACTTGCTGGGTATGAATGCCTTCTGACACAACCTCACCTTACGATTCAACGATGCTCCGTTGTCAACCCAGCACAACTGCACGTCTCTCTGGAAGATGGAGAGCTACACAACTAATCAAGTCCAATGTGATTCCAAGGCTCGACCTGACCTTTATGATGAACCTCCTGAGCTCCCTGATGTTACTCACTTTGTTGATGGCTCTGCATTTATAGGTTAAGGACACTGGAAAAAAATATGCAGGGTTTGGTATAGTTTCAACAGATAGGACAGTATTGATTGAACAGCCTTTGCCCGAACATTGCTCAGCACAACAAGCTGAGCTCCTGGCCCTTACTGAAGCATGTAAATTAGGTAATGGTATGAAGGTTAACATTTATTCTGACTGTGCATAAGCCATTGGCGTTTGCCTGTCTTGGATAGGGGTTTGGAAAGGTAGGGACTTTGTTAACGCGTCTGGTACCTCTATTAAGCACTGTTTACAGATAGAAGCCCTGCTTGAAGCTAAGTTGCTTCTTGCCAAGTTGGCTATTCTTAAGGTCCGTGCCCACACAGGTAACACTGACAGCGTTAGTTTGGGTAATGCAGCTGCTGATTCTGCTGCTAAGAATGCTGCTTCCCGCTGGCATACTCATGCTGTTCTGCTTGCCTCCCTGTGTACGTCTGAAATCACTGATCTGGACCAACACCAGTCTACTGACGCACTTAATCACCCCTTATGGGAATCTAGGGGCTGCTCCAGAGGCCCTGATGGCCTGTGGAGGCAATCACTCTCTGGCAAACCAGTTCTGCCTCTGCCTGTTGTCTCCTCTGTGTGTCTCCTGGTCCACAAGGTGGGTCACATGCCGAGCGGTGAGATGGTAAGACTAATATCTGACACCAAGTTTGGTCCATATCTAATTGAAATTTTCAAAACAAACATGTATAAATGTACTACATGCATGCAAAACAACATTGGTAAGAGTACCCCCTTAAAATCAGGGAACTTTCCAGCGCCGGCCTGCCCGTTCATCCATTGAGCTATGGATTTCATAGACATGGCTGTACGAAAGGAAACAATGAGATACTGCCTTGTAATAATTGACCGTTTTACCAGGTTTGTCGAAGCATTTCCAACCGTGCACTGTGAAGCTAAAATGGTAGCAAAACTCCTGGTAAGGGGTCTCATCCCTATAATTATAAAAATTGCGCAATAGTGTAAACCGCAGAACAGGGCTTTAGCCCACATGAGCTCTTAACTGGCAATCCGATTAACGTTCCTTTACACAGGACACTGACCTGACTGCACTGGATGATGATTTGAGCAAATATATGAAGGAACTAACTCATGCTGTTATGTATTTGTATTCCCAATACAGGAAAGCCCAGGAAGTTCCAGAACAGGGTGACCCAGACAGCCTACCTGTTGACGTTGGAGAATGGATCAAGCAGAATGTCCACAAAAGGAAGTGGAAGCACCCTAGATGGATAGGTTCCTACCAGGTCATCGCAGAAACACCTACAGCGGTGAAGGTCTAGGAGCATTAGGGGTGGCACCACCTATCTCACTACCAGAAGACTGCACAACCACCATAACAGATAAGAGTGCACACCAAGACCGTTATTTCTATCCTCAATCTCCTGAGGATTGCTTTTACAGTCTAAAGCACATTTTATGGATGATTCTTATAATCACTATGCTTGAGTTACTTTGCATTTGTTGAGGCCTGGTGGCCTCAAAGGAGGGAATGACGGGGTTAAACAAAGGCCTCATACCTTTTTAAAGGGTTAATACATTTTGTTATGACAAACTGTAGGGTCTTCTCCTAGGAGACTTCTGTGTGTGTGTTAACACCTGTTTTGAGCGTTGTGCCCTTCAGACAATATCAGAAGGCGGAAACCACCTACGCTCACACTCCTCCTGTCTGGGCCCCACCATGTCTGTCTGAGGCTCTGAGAACACAAGGCCACTGCAGGCCTGATGGAAACCACCTACGCTCACACTCCTCCTGTCTGGGCCCCACCATGGCTGTCTGAGGCTCTGAGAACACAAGGCCACTGCAGGCCTGATGGAAACCACCTACGCTCACACTCCTCCTGTCTGGGCCCCACCATGGCTGTCTGAGGCTCTGAGAACACAAGGCCACTGCAGACCTGATGGAAACTGCCTACGCTCACACTCCTCCTGTCTGGGCCCCACCATGGCTGTCTGAGGCTCTGAGAACACAAGGCCACTGCAGACCTGATGGAAACCACCTACGCTCACACTCCTCCTGTCTGGGCCCCACCATGGCTGTCTGAGGCTCTGAGAACACAAGGCCACTGCAGACCTGATGGAAACCACCTACGCTCATACTCCTCATGTCTGGGCCCCACCATGGCTGTCTGAGGCTCTGAGAACACAAGGCCACTGCAGACCTGATGGAAACCACCTACGCTCATACTCCTCATGTCTGGGCCCCACCATGGCTGTCTGAGGCTCTGAGAACACAAGGCCACTGCAGACCTGATGGAAACCACCTACGCTCATACTCCTCCTGTCTGGGCCCCACCATGGCTGTCTGAGGCTCTGAGAACACAAGGCCACTGCAGACCTGATGGAAACCACCTACGCTCATACTCCTCATGTCTGGGCCCCACCATGGCTGTCTGAGGCTCTGAGAACACAAGGCCACTGCAGACCTGATGGAAACCACCTACGCTCACACTCCTCCTGTCTGGGCCCCACCATGGCTGTCTGAGGCTCTGAGAACACAAGGCCACTACAGGCCTGATGGAAACCACCTACGCTCACACTCCTCCTGTCTGGGCCCCACCATGGCTGTCTGAGGCTCTGAGAACACAAGGCCACTGCAGGCCTGATGGAAACCACCTACGCTCACACTCCTCATGTCTGGGCCCCACCATGTCTGTCTGAGGCTCTGAGAATACGACTGGTTTTCTGAGAACACAAGGACACTGCAGACCTGATGGAAACTGCCTACGCTCATACTCCTCCTGTCTGGGCCCCACCATGGCTGTCTGAGGCTCTGAGAACACAAGGCCACTGCAGACCTGATGGAAACCACCTACGCTCACACTCCTCCTGTCTGGGCCCCACCATGGCTGTCTGAGGCTCTGAGAACACAAGGCCACTGCAGACCTGATGGAAACCACCTACGCTCATACTCCTCATGTCTGGGCCCCACCATGGCTGTCTGAGGCTCTGAGAACACAAGGCCACTGCAGACCTGATGGAAACCACCTACGCTCATACTCCTCCTGTCTGGGCCCCACCATGGCTGTCTGAGGCTCTGAGAACACAAGGCCACTGCAGGCCTGATGGAAACCACCTACGCTCACACTCCTCATGTCTGGGCCCCACCATGTCTGTCTGAGGCTCTGAGAATACGACTGGTTTTCTGAGAACACAAGGACACTGCAGACCTGATGGAAACTGCCTACGCTCATACTCCTCCTGTCTGGGCCCCACCATGGCTGTCTGAGGCTATGAGAACACAAGGCCACTGCAGGCCTGATGGAAACCACCTACGCTCACACTCCTCCTGTCTGGGCCCCACCATGGCTGTCTGAGGCTCTGAGAACACAAGGCCACTGCAGGCCTGATGGAAACCACCTACGCTCATACTCCTCATGTCTGGGCCCCACCATGGCTGTCTGAGGCTCTGAGAACACAAGGCCACTGCAGGCCTGATGGAAACCACCTACGCTCACACTCCTCCTGTCTGGGCCCCACCATGGCTGTCTGAGGCTCTGAGAACACAAGGCCACTGCAGGCCTGATGGAAACCACCTACGCTCACACTCCTCCTGTCTGGGCCCCACCATGGCTGTCTGAGGCTCTGAGAACACAAGGCCACTGCAGGCCTGATGGAAACTGCCTACGCTCACACTCCTCCTGTCTGGGCCCCACCATGGCTGCCTGAGGCTCTGAGAACACAAGGCCACTGCAGGCCTGATGGAAACTGCCTACGCTCATACTCCTCTTGTCTGGGCCCCACCATGGCTGCCTGAGGCTCTGAGAACACAAGGCCACTGCAGGCCTGATGGAAACTGCCTACGCTCATACTCCTCCTGTCTGGGCCCCACCATGGCTGTCTGAGGCTCTGAGAACACAAGGCCACTGCAGGCCTGATGGAAACTGCCTACGCTCATACTCCTCTTGTCTGGGCCCCACCATGGCTGCCTGAGGCTCTGAGAACACAAGGCCACTGCAGGCCTGATGGAAACTGCCTACGCTCATACTCCTCCTGTCTGGGACCCACCATGGCTGTCTGAGGCTCTGAGAACACAAGGCCACTGCAGGCCTGATGGAAACTGCCTACGCTCATACTCCTCTTGTCTGGGCCCCACCATGGCTGCCTGAGGCTCTGAGAACACAAGGCCACTGCAGGCCTGATGGAAACTGCCTACGCTCATACTCCTCCTGTCTGGGACCCACCATGGCTGTCTGAGGCTCTGAGAACACAAGGCCACTGCAGGCCTGATGGAAACTGCCTACGCTCATACTCCTCCTGTCTGGGCCCCACCATGGCTGCCTGAGGCTCTGAGAACACAAGGCCACTGCAGGCCTGATGGAAACTGCCTACGCTCATACTCCTCCTGTCTGGGCCCCACCATGGCTGTCTGAGGCTCTGAGAACACAAGGCCACTGCAGGCCTGATGGAAACTGCCTACGCTCATACTCCTCCTGTCTGGGACCCACCATGGCTGTCTGAGGCTCTGAGAACACAAGGCCACTGCAGGCCTGATGGAAACTGCCTACGCTCACACTCCTCCTGTCTGGGACCCACCATGGCTGTCTGAGGCTCTGAGAACACAAGGCCACTGCAGGCCTGATGGAAACTGCCTACGCTCATACTCCTCCTGTCTGGGACCCACCATGGCTGTCTGAGGCTCTGAGAACACAAGGCCACTGCAGGCCTGATGGAAACTGCCTACGCTCATACTCCTCCTGTCTGGGCCCCACCATGGCTGTCTGAGGCTCTGAGAACACAAGGCCACTGCAGGCCTGATGGAAACTGCCTACGCTCATACTCCTCCTGTCTGGGACCCACCATGGCTGTCTGAGGCTCTGAGAACACAAGGCCACTGCAGGCCTGATGGAAACTGCCTACGCTCACACTCCTCCTGTCTGGGACCCACCATGGCTGTCTGAGGCTCTGAGAACACAAGGCCACTGCAGGCCTGATGGAAACTGCCTACGCTCATACTCCTCCTGTCTGGGACCCACCATGGCTGTCTGAGGCTCTGAGAACACAAGGCCACTGCAGGCCTGATGGAAACTGCCTACGCTCATACTCCTCCTGTCTGGGACCCACCATGGCTGTCTGAGGCTCTGAGAAGACGACTGGTTTTCTGAGAACACAAGGCCACTGCAGAACTGATGGAAACCGTCACCGTGTCACATTCTGACCTTAGTTCCTTTGTGATGTCTTTGTTTTAGTATGGTCAGGGCGTGAGTTGGGTGGGCAGTCTATGTTCTTTTTTCTATGATTTGGTATTTCTGTGTTTGGCCTGGTATGGTTCTCAATCAGAGGCAGCTGTCAATCGTTGTCCCGGATTGACAACCATACTTAGGCAGCCTGTTTTCACCCTTGAGTGGGGGTGATTATTTTCTGTTGTGTGTCTTCAGGGTAGCCTAGTGGTTAGAGCATTGGACTAGTAACTGGAAGGTTGCAAGTTCAAACCCCTGAGCTGACAAGGTACAAATCTGTCGTTCTGAACAGGCAGTTAACCCACTGTTCCTAGGTCGTCATTGAACATTTTGTTCTTGTTCTTAACTGACTTGCCTAGTTAAATAAAGGTCAAATAAAAAAGACAGGACTGTTGTTGTTTTGTTCTTTCACTTTGTTGTTTTGTATTTCAGTGTTCAGCTTGATTCATTAAATATTAACATCATGAAAACTTACCACGCTGCGCTTTGGTCCTTACCTTCTTCCATCAACAACGGCCGTTACACACCTGACAGAAGATGCTTAGACTTATCTGTTGTGAAATGTCAATGGGGAGGCTATATAAGTTGCAGGATGTCTTAGACAGCTTTCAGAAGCTGGGGAGAGCTATCATATTCTGTACCAACTTCTGCCTACAATTGTATTACTAAAGGAGAATTTCTATACTCATGCTGTAGCAGAGAGAACAATCTATGACTTGGGTGGCTGGAGACTTTGACCACTTTTAGGGCCTTCCTTTTAGGGCCTTCCGAATGTCAGGGAATTTGGCCCCAGTGATGTACTGGGCCATACGCACTACCCTCTGCACTGCCTTGCGGTCGGATGCCGAGCAGTTGCCATGCCAAGCGATGATTCAGCCGGTCAAAATGCTCTCAGTGATGCAGCTGTAGAACCTTTTCCGGATCTGAGGGCCCATGCCAAATCTTTTCCGCCTCCTGGGGGGGAAGAGGTGTTATCGTGCCCTCTTCACGACTCTGTTGGTGTGTATGGACCATGACTTGGACACTGAGGAACTTGAAGCTCTCTACCTGCTCACACACATCCTGCCTCTTATGGAAACTCTAGAGGACATCATACTTTCTATCTATCTCTCTCACTACACAAACAAACACACACACACACACACACACACACACACACACACACACACACACACACACACACACACACACACACACACACACACACACACACACACACACACACACACACACACACACACAAACACACACCCATTTGCACACATACACAAAGAACATTTATTATTATTATTATTATATTATTATTATTATTATTATTATTATATTATTATTTATTATTATTATTATTATTATTATTATTATATTATTATATTATTATTATTATTATTATTATATTATTATTATTATTATTATTATAACATTTAAAGGCTATATACGATTGCACTAATATCTTTGTATTGCTGATGCTAGTGGTGATATATACATTTCCTGTCATGTGATCAATAATGTTCTAGTACTAATATAATAATAACAGCTTGGTAGACTAAAGGAAATGGGTGGGACTGAGAAAGAGCGGGAAAGACTAAATAAATTCATTACACACAGTCTATAATTATATTAATTGAAATGCTAATCCTTTGCACATGCACGGCCGCTCATTCAAGAATAATAATATATTTACGCCCGTATTGTTGTTGCTGTTGTCTTCTCTGTTGAAATCCTCGATCGTCCTGAAGGATTCATCAGAGTCTCTAGTCAGAAAGTATTTTGTGGTTGTAGGTGGTTAGAATGGATACTTCAGAGTACCATTCAGAAATGTTCTCATAGAATAGTTGCTTCGGCGGTTGTGGGTATTCTCGTTCTAAGGTTACGTCATTTCTAGCTGCAAACTTGTAGCTCTAGAATGTTCTCTTTCTGTAGGGAATCGATAGTCTCAGAGTTGAACCATTTCCAGTCGTGTAGCCAATGCGCCACGTGGGATGGTTTTCTAGTCTTGTGGTTTGCATGGTCTTAACCATTAGAGATGTCCACGTGGGATGGTTTTCTAGTCTTGTGGTTTGCGTGGTCTTAACCATTAGAGATGTCCGGTTTACCGTGGGTCTCCTTGGCTTGAACTGTACATTTTGTCACGGGTGGTTTTATACATTTCAGAAAAAGGGCGGTTCCAGGACACCGATGTAATGTCTATGCTCACGTGGGTGTGGCCACCGACAAGTTCATCTTTATATGAAAATCCATACTCTCATTTAGAAGGTTAACATCACATTACATCTTTCACAAATAGTTTCATATTTAATCACACACGTTTCACAATATTGAGATGTAAACCTGACTGTCAGGATTTGGCCAGGGTTGTTCCGGTTTTTGGTCACTAGATGCCCCCATTGTGCTTTTTGACCTTTTGTTTTCCCTTGATCCCCATTATTATTTGCACCTGTGCCTCATTTCCCCTGATTGTATTTAAACCCTTTGTTTTCCTCAGTTCTTTGCTCTGTGTTTGTATGTTAGCACCCAGCCCTAGTATTCTGAGAACTCTTGTTGATCCTGGTGGACTCTCTTGTGGAATTCTGTTTTTTTGTTCTTGTTTGTTTGTTTTTTGAGTATCTTTTGAGGCTTTTTGTGCTTTACCTTCCACCTTGTGGATTTACCTTTTTTGTCTTGGAGGATTACCTTTGTTCTTGTAGGATTCCTTTTGAGGTTGTGGAGTTACATGTTTTCCTGAAGAACTTCACTTTTTACTTCATTAAATACACCGTCTCAAGTACTGCTGTGTCTGCCTCATCTTCTGGGTTCTGCCGACTATTCGTGGCTCAGTTGGTTAAGTGACTGTTTCTCACTCCGGAGACCCGGGTTCGTAACCGGGTCCTGACACCTGACAGCTGGGAAATGCACAAGAGATACTGTTATGTGTGTTTCCTGTCCTTCATGAGATCACCAAACGAAACACACTCATCATAACTGTCCCTTAAGTGTCCACGGACCATTCCCATAATCTCAAAAGTAGAAATATAATTTAATTCTCACATTTTGGGTATTTAGGAGGTTGGCCGTCTTTCTTTGTTCTCTCTAGGCTCTCTACCTCAATACTGCATGGCAGTTTCTACCCGGTATTGATGTCCTGAGGTACTAAACCTGGTTTAGGAGAGAGAGAGAGTGAGAGAGGGGGGGGGGGCACGATCTACACCCAGAAAGGGCCACGTCATGACACCTAACACACAGCCACTCTCCTTCCTCTAACCCTAACACACAGCCACTCTCCTTCGTCTCTCCTCTAACCCTAACACACAGCCACTCTCCTTCCTCTCTCCTCTAACCCTAACACATAGCCACTCTCCTTCCTCTCTCCTCTAACCCTAACACACAGCCACTCTCCTTCCTCTCTCCTCTAACCCTAACACACAGCCACTCTCCTTCCTCTCTCCTCTAACCCTAACACACAGCCACTCTCCTTCCTCTCTCCTCTAACCCTAACACACAGCCACTCTCCTTCCTCTCTCCTCTAACCCTAACACACAGCCACTCTCCTTCCTCTAACCCTAACACATAGCCACTCTCCTTCCTCTCTCCTCTAACCCTAACACACAGCCACTCTCCTTTCTCCTTCCTCTAACCCTACCACACAGCCACTCTCCTTCCTCTCTCCTCTAACCCTAACACACAGCCACTCTCCTTCCTCTCTCCTCTAACCCTAACACACAGCCACTCTCCCTCCTCTCTCCTCTAACCCTAACACACAGCCACTCTCCTTCCTCCTTCCTCTAACCCTACCACACAGCCACTCTCCTTCCTCTCTCCTCTAACCCTAACACACAGCCACTCTCCTTCCTCTCTCCTCTAACCCTAACACACAGCCACTCTCCTTCCTCTCTCCTCTAACCCTAACACACAGCCACTCTCCTTCCTCTCTCCTCTAACCCTAACACACAGCCACTCTCCTTCCTCTCTCCTCTAACCCTAACACACAGCCACTCTCCTTCCTCTCTCCTCTAACCCTAACACACAGCCACTCTCCTTCCTCTCTCCTCTAACCCTAACACACAGCCACTCTCCCTCCTCTCTCCTCTAACCCTAACACACAGCCACTCTCCCTCCTCTCTCCTCTAACCCTAACACACAGCCACTCTCCTTCCTCTCTCCTCTAACCCTAACACACAGCCACTCTCCCTCCTCTCCCCTCTAACCCTAACACACAGCCACTCTCCTTCCTCTCTCCTCTAACCCTAACACACAGCCACTCTCCCTCCTCTCTCCTCTAACCCTAACACACAGCCACTCTCCCTCCTCTCTCCTCTAACCCTAACACACAGCCACTCTCCCTCCTCTCTCCTCTAACCCTAACACACAGCCACTCTCCCTCCTCTCTCCTCTAACCCTAACACACAGCCACTCTCCTTCCTCTCTCCTCTAACCCTAGCACACAGCCACTCTCCCTCCTCTCTCCTCTAACCCTAACACACAGCCACTCTCCCTCCTCTCTCCTCTAACCCTAACACACAGCCACTCTCCTTCCTCTCTCCTCTAACCCTAACACACAGCCACTCTCCCTCCTCTCTCCTCTAACCCTAACACACAGCCACTCTCCTCCTCTCTCCTCTAACCCTAACACACAGCCACTCTCCCTCCTCTCTCCTCTAACCCTAACACACAGCCACTCTCCTTCCTCTCTCCTCTAACCCTAACACACAGCCACTCTCCTTCCTCTCTCCTCTAACCCTAACACACAGCCACTCTCCTTCCTCTCTCCTCTAACCCTAACACACAGCCACTCTCCTTCCTCTCTCCTCTAACCCTAACACACAGCCACTCTCCCTAACCCTCTCTCCTCTAACCCTAACACACAGCCACTCTCCCTTCCTCTCTCCTCTAACCCTAACACACAGCCACTCTCCTTCCTCTCTCCTCTAACCCTAACACACAGCCACTCTCCCTCCCTCTCTCCTCTAACCCTAACACACAGCCACTCTCCTTCCTCTCTCCTCTAACCCTAACACACAGCCACTCTCCTTCCTCTCTCCTCTAACCCTAACACACAGCCACTCTCCTTCCTCCTTCCTCTAACCCTACCACACAGCCACTCTCCTTCCTCTCTCCTCTAACCCTAACACACAGCCACTCACCTTCCTCCTTCCTCTAACCCTACCACACAGCCACTCTCCTTCCTCTCTCCTCTAACCCTAACACACAGCCACTCTCCTTCCTCTCTCCTCTAACCCTAACACACAGCCACTCTCCTTCCTCTCTCCTCTAACCCTAACACACTGCCACTCTCCTTCCTCCTTCCTCTAACCCTACCACACAGCCACTCTCCTTCCTCTCTCCTCTAACCCTAACACACAGCCACTCTCCCTCCTCTGTCCTCGCTCTTTTTCTCTGCATCATGTCTCTTTATATATCAACCTCGACTCAGTCTTTGTCCTTTCCTTTCCTCTCCCGTGTATGTATGTGTGTTTGTGTGGTTCCTAGAGGACTTCCTTGGCAGGAGATAGAGATGAGTGAACGACCCCCCCCATCCTCCTCCTTTTCCCTCCATCATGATGGAAAGATAGCGAGAGGAGAGGAGACTCGCGGCGTAGCAACACCTGGTCACGCCTCACAGCACTAGGCCTCTCTGGGACTGCTCTGATAGAAACTCCCCTGGGATTACACACACACGCACGCACGCACTCACACACACACACACACACACACACACACACACACACACACACACACACACACACACACACACACACACACACACACACACACACACACACACACACACACACACACACACACACACACACACACACACACACACACACACACAGTCTAACAAGGCCCTTTGTCTATGGCTTATATCTCCATCATCATCAATTCAGCTTTAACACATTTCTTATACACACACATCTACACAACTCATCAACACAACACAACTCATCTGCACAACACATCTACACAACTCATCAACACAACACAACTCATCTGCACAACACATCTACACAACTCATCAACACAACACAACTCATCTGCACAACACATCTACACAACTCATCAACACAACACAACTCATCTAAACAACACATCTACAGAAATGACACAGTGCTATTAGAACCACAACTACACAGCATATCTACTCAACATCATCTACACAACAGTCACAATCACACATACAACATACATTATTTACAGTTGAAGTCGGAAGTTTACATAGACCTTAGCCATTTTTTTCACAATTCCTGAGATTTAATCCGAATAAAAATTCCCCGTCTTTGTAACAGCGTTCTTCGTTTGTAGAAAGAAAGTCGGACCGAAATGCAGCGTGGTGGTTATTCATGTCTTTAATGAAGAAAAACGAACGATACATGAAATAACTAATAAATACAAAAACAACAAACGGAACGTGAAACCTAATTACAGCCTATCTGGTGAAACTACACAGAGACAGGAACAATCACCCACGAAATACAAAGCGAAACCCAGGCTACCTAAATACGGTTCCCAATCAGAGACAACGTGAATCACCTGACTCTGATTGAGAACCGCCTCAGGCAGCCAAGCCCATACAATACCCCTACTCAGCCGCAATCCCAATAACCACAAAACCCCAATACGAAATACAACAAAACAAACCCATGTCACACCCTGGCCTGACCAAACAATCAACGAAAACACAAAACACTAAGACCAAGGCGTGACAGAACCCCCTCCCTAAGGTGCGGACTCCGGAACGCACCTCAAAACCATAGGGAGGGTCCGGGTGGGCGTCTGTCCATGGTGGCGGTTCCGGCTCGGGACGTGGACCCCACTCCATTAAAGTCATAGTTCCTCCCCTTCGCGTCCCGGGATAATCCACCCTCGCCGCCGACCATGGCCTAATAGTCCTCACCCAGAACCCCACTGAACTGAGGAGCAGCTCGTGACTGAGTGGCAGCTCGGGACTGAGGGGCAGCCCGGAACTGAGGGGAAGCCCAGTACTGAGAGAAAGCCCAGTACTGAGAGGAAGCCCAGTACTGAGAGGAAGCCCAGTACTGAGATGAAGCTCAGGTAGGTAGCCGGCTCCGGTAGATCCTGGCTGGCTGGCGGATCTGGAAGATTCTGGTTGACTAGCAGATCTGGAAGATTCTGGTTGACTGGCAGATCTGGAAGAGACTGGTTGACTGGCAGATCTGGAAGAATCTGGCTGACTGGCAGATCTAGAAGATCATGGCTGACTGGCAGATCTAGCTACTCTATGCAGACTGACAGCTCTGGCTGCTCCATGCAGACTGACAGCTCCTTGCAGACTGACAGCTCTGGCTGCTTCATGCCGACTGACAGCTCTGGCTGCTTCATACAGACTGACATCTCTGGCTGCTTCATGCAGACTGACAGCTCTGGCTGCTTCATACAGACTGACAGCTCTGACTGCTCCATGCAGGCTGACAGCTCTGACTGCGCCATGCAGGCTGGCAGCATCTTGCAGACTGGCAGCTCCTTGCAGACTAGCAGCTCCTTGCAGACTGGCAGCTCTGGCTGCTTCAGCTCTGGCTGCATCTCTAGGTTAAATGACCAGGATAAAGGGAAGGGAAAAACTGGACAGATATGAGCTACAGATGACGACAACAGTCTGGCTGTAGCTGATATAATAAGAACCAGAGGATAGATTGATGGATGGATAGGCAAGTCGGACTGACAGCTCAGGCTGTTCCGAACAGGCAGGAGGCTCCGAGAGCGCTGTAGAGGAGGAAGGCTCTGATAGCGCTGAACAGGCGGGAGACTCCGACAGCGCAGGAGGGAAGGAAGGCTCTTATAGCGCTGAACAGACAGGAGACTCCAGCAGCGTTGTAGAGGAGTAAGGCTCTGGTAGCGCTGAACAGACAGGAGACTCCAGCAGCGTTGTAGAGGAGGAAGGCTCTGATAGCGCTGAACAGGCAGGAGACTGAACAGGCAGGAGGAAGGCTCTGATAGCGCTGAACAGCACAGGACAGCACAGGAGAGGCGAGGCGCAATGTAGGCCTGATACGTGGTGCTGGCACTGGTGATACTGGAGTGAGGACACGCACAGGAAGCCTGGTGCGGGGAGCTGCTACCGGAGGACTGGTGTGTGGAGGTGGCTCTGGATAGACCGGACCGTGCAGGCGCACTGGAGCTCTTGAGCACCGAGCCTGCCCAACCTTACCTGGCTCAATGCCCACTCTAGCCCGGCCAATAAGAAGGGCTGGTATGAACCGTACCGGGCTATGCACCCGCACTGGAAACACCGTGCGCTCCATAGCATAACACGGTGCCTGCCCGGTCTCTCTAGCCCCCCGGTAAGCACAGGGAGTTTGCGCAGGTCTCCTACCTGGCGTAGCCAGACTCCCTGTAAGACCCCCCCCCCAATAATTTTTTTGGGCTGCTTTTCGGGCTTCCATCCGCGTCGCCGTGCTGCCTCCTCATACCAGCGCCTCTCCGCTTTAGCCGTCTCTAGTTCTTCCTTCGGACGGCGATATTCTCCAGGCTGAGCCCAGGGTCCTTTTCCGTCTAATATCTCCTCCCAAGTCCAGAAGTCCTTTGATCGCTGCTCCTCACGATTAACAGAGAGAGTTGGCTCAGGTCTGACTCCTGACTCTGCCACTCTCTCCCTGAGCCCTCCCCCAATACATTTTTGGGGGTGACTTTCGGGTTTCTTTCTGCGCCGCCGTGTCTTTCTCTTCGACTCCATTCTCCTATAGCCCTCTTCGCACTGCTCCAGCGAATCCCAGGCGGGCTCCGGCACTCTCTCTGGGTCGACCGCCCACCTGTCTATTTCTTCCCACGTAGTATACTCCATTCCTCTGCTGTCAATAACGTCCTCCCTTCGCTGCTCCAGCTGCCTGTTAACACGCTGCTCGGTCCGCGTGTGATTCTGTAACGGCGTTCTTCGTTTGTCGAAAGAAAGTCGGACCGAAATGCAGCGTGGTGGTTACTCATGTCTTTAATGAAGAAAAACGGAACGATACATGAAATAACTAATAAATACAAAAACAACAAGCGGAACGTGAAACCTATTAGAGCCTATCTGGTGAACACTACACAGAGACAGGAACAATCACCCATGAAATACAAAGCGAAACCCAGGCTACCTAAATACGGTTGCCAATCAGAGACAACGAGAATCACCTGACTCTGATTGAGAACCGCCTCAGGCAGCTAAGCCCATACAACACCCCTACTCAGCCGCAATACCAATAACCACAAAACCCCAATACGAAATACAACAAAACAAACCCATGTCACACCCTGGCCTGACCAAACAATCAACGAAAACACAAAACACTAAGACCAAGGTGTGACAGTCTTAGGTCAGTTAGGATCAGCACTTCATTTTAAGAATGTGAAATGCCAGAATGATAGTAGAGAGAATGATTTATTTCAGCTTTTATTTCATTCATCACATTCCCAGTGGGTCAGAAGTTCACATACACTCAATTAGTATTTGGTAGCAATGCCTTTAAATGGTTTAACTAAGGTCAAATGATTCGGGTAGTGTTCCACGAGCTTCCCACAACAAATTGGGTGAATTGTGGCCCATTCCTCCTGACAGAGCTGGTGTAACTGAGTCAGGTTTGTAGGCCTCCTTGCTCGCACACGCTTTTTCAGTTCTGCCCACACATTTTCTATGGGATTGAGGTAAGGGCTTTGTGATGGCCACTCCAATACCTTAACTTTGTTGTCCTTAAGCCATTTTGCCACAACTTTGGAAGTATGCTTGGGGTCAATGTCCATTTGGAAGACCCCTTTGTGACCAAGTTTTAACTTCCTGACTGATGTCTTGAGATGTTGCTTCATTATATCCACATAATTTTCCTTCCACATGATGCCATCTATTTTGTGAAGTGCACCAGTCCCTCCTGCAGCAAAGCAGCCCCACAACATGATGCTGCAAGCCTCCCCCTTTTCCTTCAAACATAACGATGGTCAATATGGCCAAACAGTTCTATTTTTGTTTCATCAGACCAGGGGACATTTCTCCAAAAAGTATGATCTTTGTCCCCATGTGCAGTTGCAAACCGTAGTCTGGCTTTTTTATGGCGGTTTTGGAGCAGTGGCTTGTTCCTTGCTGAGCGGCCTTTCAGGTTATGTCGATATAGGACTTGTTTTACTGTGAATATAGATACTTTTGTACCCGTTTCCTCCAGCATCTTCACAAGGGCCTTTGCTGTTGTTCTGGGATTGATTTGCACTTATCGCACCAAAGTACACTCATCTCTAGGATACAAAATGCGTCTCCTTCCTGAGTGGTATGACAGCTGCGTGGTCCCATGGTGTTTATTATTCTGTGCTATTGTTTGTACAGATGAACGTGGTACCTTCAGATGTTTGGAAATTGCTCCCAAGGATGAACCAGACTTATTGAGGTCTACAATTTGGCTGATTTATTTTGATTTTCCCATGATGTCAAGCAAAGAGGCACTGAGTTTGAAGGTAGGCCTTGAAATACATCCACAGGTACACCTCCAATTGACTCAAATCATGACAATTAGCCTATCAGAAGCTTCTAAAGCCATGACATAAGTTTCTGGTGTTTAATGGCACAGTCAACTGAGTGTATGTAAACTTCTGACCCACAGGAATTACTGGATACAGTGAATTACAAGTGAAATAATCTGTCTGTATTAAATTGTCATGCACAAAGTAGGTAGTGCGTACGGCCCAGTACATCACTGGGGCTAAGCTGCCTGCCATCCAGGACCTCTACACCAGGCGGTGTCAGAGGAAGGCCCTAAAAATTGTCAAAGACCCCAGCCACCCCAGTCATAGACTGTTCTCTCTACTACCGCATGGCAAGTGGCACTAGAGTGCCAAGTCTAGGACAAAAAGGCTTCTCAACAGTATTTACCCCCAAGCCATAACACTCCTGAACAGGTAATCAAATGGTTACCCGGACTATTTGCATTGCGTGTGTCCCCTCCAACCCCTCTTTTACACTGCTGCTACTCTCTGTTTATCATATATGCATAGTCACTTTAACTACACATTCATGTACATACTACCTCAGTTGGGCCGACCAACCAATGCTCCCGCACATTGGCTAACCGGGCTATCTGCATTGTGTCCCACCCACCACCTGCCAACCCCGCTTTTACACTACTGCTACTCTCTGTTCATCATATATGCATAGTCACTTTAACCATATCTATATGTACATCCTACCTCAATAAGCCGACTAACCGGTGTCTGTATGTAGCCTCGCTATTTTTATAGCCTTGCTACTGTATATAGCCTGTCTTTCTACTGTTGTTATATTTCTTTACATACCTATTGTTCACCTAATACCTTTTTTTCACTATTGGTTAGAGCCTGTAAGTAAGCATTTCACTGAGGTCTACACCTGTTGTATTCGGCACATGTGACAAATAAAGCTTGATTTGATTTGATTTTTCCTAACCGACTTGCCAAAACTATAGTTTGTTAACAAGACATTTGTGGAGTGGTTGAAAAACAAGTTTTAATGACTCCAACCTAAGTGTATATATACTTCCGACTTCAACTGTATGTAGATTGATTGATCAATTGATCTATAAGATGACAGCCTACATCAACACAACATTATATACAATGCATTCGGAAAGTATTCAGACGCCTTGACTTTTTTCAAATTTTGGTACGTTACAGCCTCATTCTTAAATCGATTACAATTTTCCCTCATCAACCTACACACAATGCCACATAATGACAAAGCAAAAACTGTTTTTTAGAGTAAAAAAAAGTGTATTTCAATACCATTAACGAAACACCAAATTACAGAATGATGTCACATACCTCCAATAGAGTTCCAGACACTTGCCAAGATGCATTGAAGCTGTTCTGGACAGCTCTGGTAGCCCAACGCCCTACCTAATAAGACACTTCCCACTGGGCACAGATGTCAATTCAACCTCTATGCTATGTTCGTTCAAAGTAATTTCATTGATGTGGAAACAACGTTGATTCAACCATTGTGTGCCCAGTGGTTTTATGTTGGTGTTTCCTTTATTACCCATGTATTCATGGTCAGGCCCAAGTATTGATGTGTGATGTTCTGTCTGAGACTGAATGTATGTTCAGATTATTGTCTCTAAAGGAGGAGAAACTGGGTCAACTCTTACACTGTGGAGTGTTACTTACAACATAAACCTAACAGTAAGACGCACGCACACACACACACACACACACACACACACACACACACACACACACACACACACACACACACACACACACACACACACACACACACACACACACACAGACATCCTCAGGGAGTATTCACATAAAGACTGAAATAAGGAGGTGATTAATATTCTGATCAGTAGTTTGTAAAATCTTGCAGCCTCAAAGAAGAGAATTGTCTCTATTCTCAAAGTCAATAGCAGTTATCTACTTGGATACTGAACCCCCGATCACAAATCAGTCTGCCTAAAGTACCTCCTTATGTGGAACTGATTAATAGGCCTAATTAGTTATTGTGTATCCCCTATGGATAGTCCAGGTACAGGTCTAGCGTACCAACATCTAACCTGCAAGCTCTCTACAGCAGTAGTTCTCAAACTTCTCCTATGGGACCCCCAGACGTTTCTGTCTCACCTGATTCACCTAATCATGATGATTAGTAAGCTCAAATCAGGTGTGCTAGCTCTGGAATAGATCAAACACATGGAACAGCTGGGGGTCCCTGAAGAGAGGTTTGAGAACCACTGCTCTATAAGACCAACCCACAGGGATCCATAGTCTCTATAGGACCAGCCCACAGGGATCCATACTGTCTATAGAACCAACCCACATGGATTCATAGTCTCTATAGGACCAACCCAAGGGGTCCATAGTCTCTATAGGACCAACCCAAGGGGTCCATAGTCTCTATAGGACCAACCCACAGGGATCCATAGTCTCTACAGGACCAACCCACAGGGATCCATACTCTCTATAGAACCAACCCACAGAGATCCATAGTCTCTATAGGACCAACCCACAGGGATCCATAGTCTCTATAGGACCAACCAAAAGGGATCCATAGTCTCGATAGGACCAACCCACAGGGATCCATAGTCTCTATAGGACCAACCCACAGGGATCCATAGTCTCTATAGGACCAACCCACAGGGATCCATAATCTCTATAGGACCAACCCACAGGGATCCATAGTCTCCATAGGACCAACCCACAGGGATCCATAGTCTCTATAGGACCAACCCACAGGGATCCATACTGTCTATAGGACCAACCCACAGGGGTCCATAGTCTCTATAGGACCAACCCACAGGGATCCATAGTCTCTATAGGACCAACCCACAGGGATCCATAGTCTCTATAGAACCAACCCACAGGGATCCATAGTCTCTATAGAACCAACCCACAGGGATCCTTAGTCTTATAGAACCAACCCACAGGGATCCATACCAGGCTTTCCATAGAACGAAACCATTACGATCACAAGATGTATCTCCAAACATTTTTGGCACCAAAGCGTCATCTTCGGTACCAAGAAACTAGTGTGTCACTCTTGGAGCAACAGTTGATTATCAGGCCACAGGAAGATGATGTCATAGCACCAAGACAACAACTAGCAGCTAATGAATTACTCCTACACTTCCCAGAAAGGAAAATAGTATTATTTTAACTAAGGCCATGGACAGACCAGTGGCGGTCTGTGAGCATGGCCTTATCTCTATTACAGCATTACAGTCGTTCATATTCCATTCACCCATCAATGTAACATCGATGCCCATAGTTGTGGAGATAAATATATAAATATAAAATCCTAGACACAATGATATGATAGCACAGACTCTGTGTTATATATTTATATCCATCCGTCTCCATGACGATGTCTGTTGGGAAATGTAAATATTGGTGACCAATATCAAATAATGATTTGTAACTTAGGTGTAATTCCTGCAAAAAAAAATGTATACCTATCAATTGGAAAGCATCATTGCTCACAGTCAATAATGTCATTCTATTCTATTCTGTGTTTAATAAAATCTGCAAACCTTACATTGACCATACATTGACCACATTGACCACATTGACCATCTTGAGGACTGGGACATTTCCCAACAGACATAATTATGTTTGAATTTGGTATATGTTTATTGAAAAGGGAGACTACTGTGTGGTTTTGTGCATTCATGGACAGGTGTGAGCATGTTGTGATGTGTGTCAGGTGTAGTGGTTGTGTTTCTGTTTGTATGTGTTTCTAAATCAAATTAAAAAAGAAGGGAAGAATATTAGGTAACACTTTACTTGATTACTCTGTGTCATAACCCGTTAGGACACGGTCATAACCATGTCATAGTACGTCATGACAGCTGACATAACTTGTCATAATATGGTCATTATACTGTCATGCCCCATATAGTGACACATGTTGTGACATATGTTATTCTATGGCAGGTTATGACACCGACGTAAGAGTGTCAAAACACACCTTTTTCAAATGTCTTTTTTCCTTCCAACAAGTTTCCTTTAGTTTGAAAGTTTGTTTCTTAAGTCCTTTGGTATTGTTGTAATTCTTTCTGTTTACAGGCATGTTTTTCATCATATTTTAAATGACGTACACTTTATGACCATCCTGTGTGACTTTACTTGGACTAAGAAAAGGCACTTTATAACCATCCTGTGTGACTTTACTTGGACTAAGAAAAGGCACTTTATGACCATCCTGTGTGACTTTACTTGGACTAAGAAAAGGCACTTTATGACCATCCTGTGTGACTTTACTTGGACTAAGAAAAGGCACTTTATGACACTGTATTTGTGTTTGTATTTATTATAGATCCCAATTAGCTGCTGCCAAGGCAGTAACTCTTTCCAGCTCAAATGAAAGCAGTAATATACAATATAATACCATTTTAAAACGTCAAATACATTTTACAACCGATTTCACATTAAATGTGTTTTCAACAAGCATTATGAGCATCATAATCATATAAGCCAGATAGGCCTGTCACCTACATGCCCTTATGTCAGGCATCAGTCACATAGAGGGTGTCTTGTCCTGCTCCTGAAATCTGCTCCTGCATTCATCCCAGTCATCAGCAACAGAGCATTGGGGTAGGTGCATGTCTGACATCAATGTGTGCATAATTACAATGATAATTTAATATTGTCAATATACCCCAAAATGTTATAACATAAACATACTGCTGACACGTAGACTATGGTGAAATGGAATGTTTTGCCTTGTGTGGTAGGTTCTGTGGGTTTTGACATTCTTATGTAGGTGTCATAACCAGCCATAAAATAATGCAATATGTCACAACAGGTCTAAATACATGTCATGACTGTGTTTTGACCATATTATGACAGGTTATGACAAGTTATGTCAGCTGTGGACACATTATGAAATGGTTATGACCCTGCAATAACATGCTATGATTTTGGGTGTCAAGTAAAGTGTTACTAAATATTATATGAATCCCATACATTAAAATGGCCAATTTGTGTGCAACTAGCTTCATTTCTCAGCGATATCATTTCTCAACAAAAGAATGTTGCAGGAATGCTAATCTTTTTTTGTTTCTAACAACAGAAACTATTGCAGAACAATGTGAGATGGTGGGTGTCGAAATCCTCTTTCTTGTGCTTTCTGAGATGGAATGACCCCATCAGAACACAGGCTCCGTGACATCCTCTGTCATACAGTATCTCTCTGTCCTGTTGCTCTGCTCTGCTCAGTGTTCTGTCTGATTTAAACACTGTCTAGATTTACCCTACTCAAACACACACAGAGGCAACACACACACTACAGACTGTAGAGAATGTAATCAAGGCAGGCCTGGGGGAGACTGTATGCTTTCACATATCCAGTAAAGCGGATCCTCCAGAGAGGAAGCTATGGTTAGATGGCGGCTGCAGAGAGAGGGACAGAGCGAGAGGGAGAGAGAGAGAAAGAGAGAGTGAGGAAGAGGTAGAGAGAGGGGGAGGGAGAGGGAGAGAGGGTTGGTGATGTAGAGAGGGAGAGCTATATTGATAAGGGAAAAGAGAGAGAGAGAAAGTGAGAGAGCGATAGAGAGAAAAGAGAAAAAGAAAGTACGGAGAGAGGGTAGAGATAGGTGAAGAGGGAGAGAGGGGGTGATGAAGAGGGGGGAAAGAGAGGGAAAGAACGAGAGGGAGAAACTCTCTATCGCTGTCTCTCTCTCCCTCTATCGCTGTCTCTTCTCTCTCCCTCTATCGCTGTCTCTCTCTCTCCTTCTATCGCTGTCTCTCTCTCTCCCTCTATCTCTGTCTCTCTGTCTCCCTCTATCGCTGTCTCTCTCTCTCCCTCTATCGCTGTCTCTCTCTCTCCCTCTATCGCTGTCTCTCTCTCCCTCTATCGCTGTCTCTCTCTCTCTCCCTCTATCGCTGTCTCTCTCTCTCCTTCGATCGCTGTCTCTCTCTCTCCCCTATCGCTGTCTCTTCTCTCTCCCTCTATCGCTGTCTCTCTCTCCCTCTATCGCTGTCTCTTCTCTCTCCCTCTATCGCTGTCTCTCTCTCTCCCTCTATCTCTGTCTCTATCTCTCCTTCGATCGCTGTCTCTCTCTCTCCCTCTATCGCTGTCTCTCTCTCTCCCTCTATCGCTGTCTCTCTCTCTCCCTCTATCCCTGTCTCTCTCTCTCCCTCTATCGCTGTCTCTCTCTCTCCCTCTATCGCTGTCTCTTCTCTCTCCCTCTATCGCTGTCTCTCTCTCTGCCTCTATCGCTGTCTCTTCTCTCTCCCTCTATCGCTGTCTCTCTCTCTCCCTCTATCGCTGTCTCTCTCTCTCCCTCTATCGCTGTCTCTTCTCTCTCCCTCTATTGCTGTCTCTCTCTCCCTCTATCGCTGTCTCTCTCTCTCCCTCTATCGCTGTCTCTCTCTCTCCCTCTATCGCTGTCTCTCTCTCTCCCTCTATCGGTCTCTCTCTCCCCTATCGCTGTCTCTTCTCTCTCCCTCTATCGCTGTCTCTCTCTCCCTCTATCGCTGTCTCTCTCTCTCTCCCTCTATCGCTGTCTCTCTCTCTCCTTCGATCGCTGTCTCTCTCTCTCCCTCTATCGCTGTCTCTCTCTCTCCCTCTATCGCTGTCTCTCTCTCTCCTTCGATCGCTGTCTCTGTCTCTCCTTCGATCGCTGTCTCTCTCTCTCCCTCTATCGCTGTCTCTCTCTCTCCCTCTATCGCTGTCTCTCTCTCTCCATCTATCGCTGTCTCTCTCTCTCCTTCGATCGCTGTCTCTCTCTCTCCCTCTATCGCTGTCTCTCTCTCTCCCTCTATCGCTGTCTCTCTCTCTCCTTCGATCGCTGTCTCTCTCTCTCTCCTTCGATCGCTGTCTCTCTCTCTCCCTCTATCGCTGTCTCTCTCTCTACCTCTATCGCTGTCTCTCTCTCTCCCTCTATCGCTGTCTCTCTCTCTCCCTCTATCGCTGTCTCTCTCTCTCCTTCTATCGCTGTCTCTCTATCCCTCTATCACTGTCTCTCTCCCTCTATCGCTGTCTCTCTCTCTCCCTCTATCACTGTCTCTTCTCTCTCCCTCTATCGCTGTCTCTCTCTCTCCCTCTATCGCTGTCTCTCTATCCCTCTATCGCTGTCTCTCTATCTCTCCCTCTATCACTGTCTCTCTCTCTCTCCCTCTATCGCTGTCTCTCTCTCTCCTTCGATCGCTGTCTCTATCTCTCCTTCGATCGCTGTCTCTCTCTCTCCCTCTATCGCTGTCTCTCTCTCTCCCTCTATCGCTGTCTCTCTCTCTCCCTCTATCCCTGTCTCTCTCTCTCCCTCTATCGCTGTCTCTCTCTCTCCCTCTATCGCTGTCTCTCTCTCTCCCTCTATCGCTGTCTCTTCTCTCTCCCTCTATCGCTGTCTCTCTCTCTGCCTCTATCGCTGTCTCTTCTCTCTCCCTCTATCGCTGTCTCTCTCTCTCCCTCTATCGCTGTCTCTCTCTCTCCCTCTATCGCTGTCTCTTCTCTCTCCCTCTATCGCTGTCTCTCTCTCTCCCTCTATCGCTGTCTGTCTCTCTCCCTCTATCGCCGTCTCTCTCTCTCCCTCTATCGCTGTCTCTCTCTCTCCCTCTATCGGTCTCTCTCTCCCCTATCGCTGTCTCTTCTCTCTCCCTCTATCGCTGTCTCTCTCTCCCTCTATCGCTGTCTCTTCTCTCTCCCTCTATCGCTGTCTCTCTCTCTCCCTCTATCGCTGTCTCTCTCTCTCCCTCTATCGCTGTCTCTCTCTCTCCCTCTATCGCTGTCTCTCTCTCTCCCTCTATCGCTGTCTCTCTCTCCCTCTATCGCTGTCTCTCTCTCTCTCCCTCTATCGCTGTCTCTCTCTCTCCTTCGATCGCTGTCTCTCTCTCTCCCTCTATCGCTGTCTCTCTCTCTCCCTCTATCGCTGTCTCTCTCTCTCCCTCTATCACTGTCTCTCTCTCTCCCTCTATCGCTGTCTCTCTCTCTCCCTCTATCACGGTCTCTCTCTCTCCCTCTATCGCTGTCTCTCTCTCTCCCTCTATCGCTGTCTCTCTCTCTCCTTCGATCGCTGTCTCTCTCTATCCCTCTATCACTGTCTCTCTCTCTCCCTCTATCGCTGTCTCTCTCTCTCCCTCTATCGCTGTCTCTCTCTCTCCCTCTATCGCTGTCTCTCTCTCTCCCTCTATCACTGTCTCTCTCTCTCCCGGTATCGCTGTCTCTTCTCTCTCTCTCTATCGCTGTCTCTCTCTCTCCCTCTACCGCTGTCTCTCTCTCTCTCCTCTATCGCTGTCTCTCTCTCTCCCCTATCGCTGTCTCTTCTCTCTCCCTCTATCGCTGTCTCTTCTCTCTCCCTCTATCACTGTCTCTCTCTCTCCCTCTATCTCTGTCTCTCTCTCTCCCTCTATCGCTGTCTCTGTCTCTCCCTCTATCGCTGTCTCTCTCTCTCCCTCTATCGCTGTCTCTCTCTCTCCCTCTATCGCTGTCTCTCTCTCTCCCGCTATCGCTGTCTCTCTCTCTCCCGCTATCGCTGTCTCTTCTCTCTCCCTCTATCGCTGTCTCTCTCTCTCCCTCTATCGCTCTCTTTCTTTCTCCCTCTATCGCTGTCTCTCTCTCTCCCTCTATCGCTGTCTCTCTCCCTCTATCGGTCTCTCTCTCCCCTATCGCTGTCTCTTCTCTCTCCCTCTATCGCTGTCTCTTCTCTCTCCCTCTATCTCTGTCACTCTCTCTCCCTCTATCTCTGTCTCTCTCTCCCTCTATCGCTGTCTCTCTCTCTCCCTCTATCGCTGTCTCTCTCTCTCCCTCTATCGCTGTCTCTCTCTCCCTCTATCGCTGTCTCTCTCTCTCTCCCTCTATCGCTGTCTCTCTCTCTCCCTCTATCACTGTCTCTCTCTCTCCCGGTATCGCTGTCTCTTCTCTCTCTCTCTATCGCTGTCTCTCTCTCTCCCTCTACCGCTGTCTCTCTCTCTCTCTCTATCGCTGTCTCTCTCTCTCCCCTATCGCTGTCTCTTCTCTCTCCCTCTATCGCTGTCTCTTCTCTCTCCCTCTATCACTGTCTCTCTCTCTCCCTCTATCTCTATCTCTCTCTCTCCCTCTATCGCTGTCTCTGTCTCTCCCTCTATCGCTGTCTCCCTCTCTCCCTCTATCGCTGTCTCTCTCTCTCCCTCTATCGCTGTCTCTCTCTCTCCCGCTATCGCTGTCTCTCTCTCTCCCGCTATCGCTGTCTCTTCTCTCTCCCTCTATCGCTGTCTCTCTCTCTCCCTCTATCGCTCTCTTTCTTTCTCCCTCTATCGCTGTCTCTCTCTCTCCCTCTATCGCTGTCTCTCTCCCTCTATCGGTCTCTCTCTCCCCTATCGCTGTCTCTTCTCTCTCCGTCTATCGCTGTCTCTTCTCTCTCCCTCTATCACTGTCTCTCTCTCTCCCTCTATCACGGTCTCTCTCTCTCCCTCTATCGCTGTCTCTCTCTCTCCCTCTATCACTGTCTCTCTCTCTCCCTCTATCACTGTCTCTTCTCTCTCCCTCTATCGCTGTCTCTCTCTCTCCCTCTATCGCTGTCTCTCTATCCCTCTATCACTGTCTCTCTCTCTCCCGGTATCGCTGTCTCTTCTCTCTCTCTCTATCGCTGTCTCTCTCTCTCCCTCTACCGCTGTCTCTCTCTCTCTCTCTATCGCTGTCTCTCTCTCTCCCCTATCGCTGTCTCTTCTCTCTCCCTCTATCGCTGTCTCTTCTCTCTCCCTCTATCACTGTCTCTCTCTCCCTCTATCTCTATCTCTCTCTCTCCCTCTATCGCTGTCTCTGTCTCTCCCTCTATCGCTGTCTCCCTCTCTCCCTCTATCGCTGTCTCTCTCTCTCCCTCTATCGCTGTCTCTCTCTCTCCCGCTATCGCTGTCTCTCTCTCTCCCGCTATCGCTGTCTCTTCTCTCTCCCTCTATCGCTGTCTCTCTCTCTCCCTCTATCGCTCTCTTTCTTTCTCCCTCTATCGCTGTCTCTCTCTCTCCCTCTATCGGTCTCTCTCTCCCCTATCGCTGTCTCTTCTCTCTCCCTCTATCGCTGTCTCTCTCTCCCTCTATCGCTGTCTCTCTCTCTCCCTCTATCGCTGTCTCTCTCTCTCCTTCGATCGCTGTCTCTCTCTCTCCCTCTATCGCTGTCTCTCTCTCTCCCTCTATCGCTGTCTCTCTCTCTCCTTCGATCGCTGTCTCTGTCTCTCCTTCGATCGCTGTCTCTCTCTCTCCCTCTATCGCTGTCTCTCTCTCTCCCTCTATCGCTGTCTCTCTCTCTCCATCTATCGCTGTCTCTCTCTCTCCTTCGATCGCTGTCTCTCTCTCTCCCTCTATCGCTGTCTCTCTCTCTCCCTCTATCGCTGTCTCTCTCTCTCCTTCGATCGCTGTCTCTCTCTCTCTCCTTCGATCGCTGTCTCTCTCTCTCCCTCTATCGCTGTCTCTCTCTCTACCTCTATCGCTGTCTCTCTCTCTCCCTCTATCGCTGTCTCTCTCTCTCCCTCTATCGCTGTCTCTCTCTCTCCTTCTATCGCTGTCTCTCTATCCCTCTATCACTGTCTCTCTCCCTCTATCGCTGTCTCTCTCTCTCCCTCTATCACTGTCTCTTCTCTCTCCCTCTATCGCTGTCTCTCTCTCTCCCTCTATCGCTGTCTCTCTATCCCTCTATCGCTGTCTCTCTATCTCTCCCTCTATCACTGTCTCTCTCTCTCTCCCTCTATCGCTGTCTCTCTCTCTCCTTCGATCGCTGTCTCTATCTCTCCTTCGATCGCTGTCTCTCTCTCCCTCTATCGCTGTCTCTCTCTCTCCCTCTATCGCTGTCTCTCTCTCTCCCTCTATCCCTGTCTCTCTCTCTCCCTCTATCGCTGTCTCTCTCTCTCCCTCTATCGCTGTCTCTCTCTCTCCCTCTATCGCTGTCTCTTCTCTCTCCCTCTATCGCTGTCTCTCTCTCTGCCTCTATCGCTGTCTCTTCTCTCTCCCTCTATCGCTGTCTCTCTCTCTCCCTCTATCGCTGTCTCTCTCTCTCCCTCTATCGCTGTCTCTTCTCTCTCCCTCTATCGCTGTCTCTCTCTCTCCCTCTATCGCTGTCTCTCTCTCTCCCTCTATCGCCGTCTCTCTCTCTCCCTCTATCGCTGTCTCTCTCTCTCCCTCTATCGGTCTCTCTCTCCCCTATCGCTGTCTCTTCTCTCTCCCTCTATCGCTGTCTCTCTCCCTCTATCGCTGTCTCTTCTCTCTCCCTCTATCGCTGTCTCTCTCTCTCCCTCTATCGCTGTCTCTCTCTCTCCCTCTATCGCTGTCTCTCTCTCTCCCTCTATCGCTGTCTCTCTCTCTCCCTCTATCGCTGTCTCTCTCTCTCCCTCTATCGCTGTCTCTCTCTCCCTCTATCGCTGTCTCTCTCTCTCTCCCTCTATCGCTGTCTCTCTCTCTCCTTCGATCGCTGTCTCTCTCTCTCCCTCTATCGCTGTCTCTCTCTCTCCCTCTATCGCTGTCTCTCTCTCTCCCTCTATCACTGTCTCTCTCTCTCCCTCTATCGCTGTCTCTCTCTCTCCCTCTATCACGGTCTCTCTCTCTCCCTCTATCGCTGTCTCTCTCTCTCCCTCTATCGCTGTCTCTCTCTCTCCTTCGATCGCTGTCTCTCTCTATCCCTCTATCACTGTCTCTCTCTCTCCCTCTATCGCTGTCTCTCTCTCTCCCTCTATCGCTGTCTCTCTCTCTCCCTCTATCGCTGTCTCTCTCTCTCCCTCTATCACTGTCTCTCTCTCTCCCGGTATCGCTGTCTCTTCTCTCTCTCTCTATCGCTGTCTCTCTCTCTCCCTCTACCGCTGTCTCTCTCTCTCCCTCTATCGCTGTGTCTCTCTCTCCCCTATCGCTGTCTCTTCTCTCTCCCTCTATCGCTGTCTCTTCTCTCTCCCTCTATCACTGTCTCTCTCTCTCCCTCTATCTCTGTCTCTCTCTCTCCCTCTATCGCTGTCTCTGTCTCTCCCTCTATCGCTGTCTCTCTCTCTCCCTCTATCGCTGTCTCTCTCTCTCCCTCTATCGCTGTCTCTCTCTCTCCCGCTATCGCTGTCTCTCTCTCCCGCTATCGCTGTCTCTTCTCTCTCCCTCTATCGCTGTCTCTCTCTCTCCCTCTATCGCTCTCTTTCTTTCTCCCTCTATCGCTGTCTCTCTCTCTCCCTCTATCGCTGTCTCTCTCCCTCTATCGGTCTCTCTCTCCCTATCGCTGTCTCTTCTCTCTCCCTCTATCGCTGTCTCTTCTCTCTCCCTCTATCTCTGTCACTCTCTCTCCCTCTATCTCTGTCTCTCTCTCCCTCTATCGCTGTCTCTCTCTCTCCCTCTATCGCTGTCTCTCTCTCTCCCTCTATCGCTGTCTCTCTCTCCCTCTATCGCTGTCTCTCTCTCTCTCCCTCTATCGCTGTCTCTCTCTCTCCCTCTATCACTGTCTCTCTCTCTCCCGGTATCGCTGTCTCTTCTCTCTCTCTCTATCGCTGTCTCTCTCTCTCCCTCTACCGCTGTCTCTCTCTCTCTCTCTCTATCGCTGTCTCTCTCTCTCCCCTATCGCTGTCTCTTCTCTCTCCCTCTATCGCTGTCTCTTCTCTCTCCCTCTATCACTGTCTCTCTCTCTCCCTCTATCTCTATCTCTCTCTCCCTCTATCGCTGTCTCTGTCTCTCCCTCTATCGCTGTCTCCCTCTCTCCCTCTATCGCTGTCTCTCTCTCTCCCTCTATCGCTGTCTCTCTCTCTCCCGCTATCGCTGTCTCTCTCTCTCCCGCTATCGCTGTCTCTTCTCTCTCCCTCTATCGCTGTCTCTCTCTCTCCCTCTATCGCTCTCTTTCTTTCTCCCTCTATCGCTGTCTCTCTCTCTCCCTCTATCGCTGTCTCTCTCCCTCTATCGGTCTCTCTCTCCCCTATCGCTGTCTCTTCTCTCTCCGTCTATCGCTGTCTCTTCTCTCTCCCTCTATCACTGTCTCTCTCTCTCCCTCTATCACGGTCTCTCTCTCTCCCTCTATCGCTGTCTCTCTCTCTCCCTCTATCACTGTCTCTCTCTCTCCCTCTATCACTGTCTCTTCTCTCTCCCTCTATCGCTGTCTCTCTCTCTCCCTCTATCGCTGTCTCTCTATCCCTCTATCACTGTCTCTCTCTCTCCCGGTATCGCTGTCTCTTCTCTCTCTCTCTATCGCTGTCTCTCTCTCTCCCTCTACCGCTGTCTCTCTCTCTCTCTCTATCGCTGTCTCTCTCTCTCCCCTATCGCTGTCTCTTCTCTCTCCCTCTATCGCTGTCTCTTCTCTCTCCCTCTATCACTGTCTCTCTCTCTCCCTCTATCTCTATCTCTCTCTCTCCCTCTATCGCTGTCTCTGTCTCTCCCTCTATCGCTGTCTCCCTCTCTCCCTCTATCGCTGTCTCTCTCTCTCCCTCTATCGCTGTCTCTCTCTCTCCCGCTATCGCTGTCTCTCTCTCTCCCGCTATCGCTGTCTCTTCTCTCTCCCTCTATCGCTGTCTCTCTCTCTCCCTCTATCGCTCTCTTTCTTTCTCCCTCTATCGCTGTCTCTCTCTCTCCCTCTATCGCTGTCTCTCTCTCTCCCTCTATCGGTCTCTCTCTCCCCTATCGCTGTCTCTTCTCTCTCCCTCTATCGCTGTCTCTCTCTCCCTCTATCGCTGTCTCTTCTCTCTCCCTCTATCGCTGTCTCTCTCTCTCCCTCTATCGCTGTCTCTCTCTCTCCCTCTATCGCTGTCTCTCTCTCTCCCTCTATCGCTGTCTCTCTCTCTCCCTCTATCGCTGTCTCTCTCTCCCTCTATCGCTGTCTCTCTCTCTCTCCCTCTATCGCTGTCTCTCTCTCTCCTTCGATCGCTGTCTCTCTCTCTCCCTCTATCGCTGTCTCTCTCTCTCCCTCTATCGCTGTCTCTCTCTCTCCCTCTATCACTGTCTCTCTCTCTCCCTCTATCGCTGTCTCTCTCTCTCCCTCTATCACGGTCTCTCTCTCTCCCTCTATCGCTGTCTCTCTCTCTCCCTCTATCGCTGTCTCTCTCTCTCCTTCGATCGCTGTCTCTCTCTATCCCTCTATCACTGTCTCTCTCTCTCCCTCTATCGCTGTCTCTCTCTCTCCCTCTATCGCTGTCTCTCTCTCTCCCTCTATCGCTGTCTCTCTCTCTCCCTCTATCACTGTCTCTCTCTCTCCCGGTATCGCTGTCTCTTCTCTCTCTCTCTATCGCTGTCTCTCTCTCTCCCTCTACCGCTGTCTCTCTCTCTCCCTCTATCGCTGTCTCTCTCTCTCCCCTATCGCTGTCTCTTCTCTCTCCCTCTATCGCTGTCTCTTCTCTCTCCCTCTATCACTGTCTCTCTCTCTCCCTCTATCTCTGTCTCTCTCTCTCCCTCTATCGCTGTCTCTGTCTCTCCCTCTATCGCTGTCTCTCTCTCTCCCTCTATCGCTGTCTCCCTCTCCCTCGCTGTCTCTCTCTCTCCCTCTATCGCTGTCTCTCTCTCTCCCGCTATCGCTGTCTCTTCTCTCTCCCTCTATCGCTGCTCTCTCTCTCTCTCCCTCTATCGCTCTCTTTCTTTCTCCCTCTATCGCTGTCTCTCTCTCTCCCTCTATCGCTGTCTCTCTCTCTCCCTCTATCACTGTCTCTCTCTCCCTCTATCGCTGTCTCTCTCTCTCCCTCTATCACGGTCTCTCTCTCCCTCTATCGCTGTCTCTCTCTCTCCCTCTATCGCTGTCTCTCTCTCTCCTTCGATCGCTGTCTCTCTCTATCCCTCTATCACTGTCTCTCTCTCTCCCTCTATCGCTGTCTCTCTCTCTCCCTCTATCGCTGTCTCTCTCTCCCTCTATCGCTGTCTCTCTCTCTCCCTCTATCACTGTCTCTCTCTCTCCCGGTATCGCTGTCTCTTCTCTCTCTCTCTATCGCTGTCTCTCTCTCT
Organism: Oncorhynchus gorbuscha; assembly: GCF_021184085.1. Classification (NCBI taxonomy): domain Eukaryota; kingdom Metazoa; phylum Chordata; class Actinopteri; order Salmoniformes; family Salmonidae; genus Oncorhynchus; species Oncorhynchus gorbuscha. The sequence continues at coordinate 4,065,209 of NC_060176.1, forward strand.
CCCTCTACCGCTGTCTCTCTCTCTCTCTCTATCGCTGTCTCTCTCTCCCCTATCGCTGTCTCTTCTCTCTCCCTCTATCGCTGTCTCTCTCTCTCTCCCTCTATCACTGTCTCTCTCTCTCCCTCTATCTCTATCTCTCTCTCCCTCTATCGCTGTCTCTGTCTCTCCCTCTATCGCTGTCTCCCTCTCTCCCTCTATCGCTGTCTCTCTCTCTCCCTCTATCGCTGTCTCTCTCTCTCCCGCTATCGCTGTCTCTCTCTCTCCCGCTATCGCTGTCTCTTCTCTCTCCCTCTATCGCTGTCTCTCTCTCTCCCTCTATCGCTCTCTTTCTTTCTCCCTCTATCGCTGTCTCTCTCTCTCCCTCTATCGCTGTCTCTCTCCCTCTATCGGTCTCTCTCTCCCCTATCGCTGTCTCTTCTCTCTCCGTCTATCGCTGTCTCTTCTCTCTCCATCTATCACTGTCTCTCTCTCTCCCTCTATCACGGTCTCTCTCTCTCCCTCTATCGCTGTCTCTCTCTCTCCCTCTATCGCTGTCTCTCTCTCTCCCTCTATCACGGTCTCTCTCTCTCCCTCTATCGCTGTCTCTCTCTCTCCCTCTATCGCTGTCTCTCTCTCTCCTTCGATCGCTGTCTCTCTCTATCCCTCTATCACTGTCTCTCTCTCTCCCTCTATCGCTGTCTCTCTCTCTCCCTCTATCGCTGTCTCTCTCTCTCCCTCTATCGCTGTCTCTCTCTCTCCCTCTATCACTGTCTCTCTCTCTCCCGGTATCGCTGTCTCTTCTCTCTCTCTCTATCGCTGTCTCTCTCTCTCCCTCTACCGCTGTCTCTCTCTCTCCCTCTATCGCTGTCTCTCTCTCTCCCCTATCGCTGTCTCTTCTCTCTCCCTCTATCGCTGTCTCTTCTCTCTCCCTCTATCACTGTCTCTCTCTCTCCCTCTATCTCTGTCTCTCTCTCTCCCTCTATCGCTGTCTCTGTCTCTCCTCTATCGCTGTCTCTCTCTCTCCCTCTATCGCTGTCTCTCTCTCTCCCTCTATCGCTGTCTCTCTCTCTCCCGCTATCGCTGTCTCTCTCTCTCCCGCTATCGCTGTCTCTTCTCTCTCCCTCTATCGCTGTCTCTCTCTCTCCCTCTATCGCTCTCTTTCTTTCTCCCTCTATCGCTGTCTCTCTCTCTCCCTCTATCGCTGTCTCTCTCCCTCTATCGGTCTCTCTCTCCCCTATCGCTGTCTCTTCTCTCTCCCTCTATCGCTGTCTCTTCTCTCTCCCTCTATCTCTGTCACTCTCTCTCCCTCTATCTCTGTCTCTCTCCCTCTATCGCTGTCTCTCTCTCTCCCTCTATCGCTGTCTCTCTCTCTCCCTCTATCGCTGTCTCTCTCTCCCTCTATCGCTGTCTCTCTCTCTCTCCCTCTATCGCTGTCTCTCTCTCTCCTTCGATCGCTGTCTCTCTCTCTCCTTCGATTGCTGTCTCTCTCTCTCCCTCTATCGCTGTCTCTCTCTCTCCCTCTATCACTGTCTCTCTCTCTCCCTCTATCGCTGTCTCTCTCTCTCCCTCTATCGCTGTCTCTCTCTCTCCCTCTATCGCTGTCTCTCTCTCTCCCTCTATCGCTGTCTCTCTCTCTCCTTCTATCGCTGTCTCTCTATCCCTCTATCACTGTCTCTCTCTCTCCCTCTATCGCTGTCTCTCTCTCTCCCTCTATCGCTGTCTCTCTCTCTCCCTCTATCACTGTCTCTTCTCTCTCCCTCTATCACTGTCTCTCTCTCTCCCTCTATCGCTGTCTCTCTATCCCTCTATCGCTGTCTCTCTCTCTCTCCCTCTATCGCTGTCTCTCTCTCTCCCTCTATCACTGTCTCTTTCTCTCTCCTCTATCGCTGTCTCTCTCTCTCCCTCTATCGCTGTCTCTCTCTATCCCTCTATCGCTGTCTCTCTATCCCTCTATCGCTGTCTCTCTCTCTCTCTATCCCTCTATCACTGTCTCTCTCTCTCCCTCTATCGCTGTCTCTCTCTCTCCCTCTATCGCTGTCTCTCTCTCTCCCTCTATCGGTCTCTCTCTCCCCTATCGCTGTATCTTCTCTCTCCCTCTATCGCTGTCTCTCTCTCCCTCTATCGCTGTCTCTTCTCTCTCCCTCTATCGCTGTCTCTCTCTCTCCCCTCTATCTCTGTCTCTCTCTCTCCTCTATCGCTGTCTCTGTCTCTCCCTCTATCGCTGTCTCTCTCTCCCTCTATCGCTGTCTCTCTCTCTCCCTCTATCGCTGTCTCTCTCTCTCCCGCTATCTCTGTCTCTCTCTCTCCCGCTATCGCTGTCTCTTCTCTCTCCCTCTATCGCTGTCTCTCTCTCTCCCTCTATCGCTCTCTTTCTTTCTCTCTCTCTCTCCCTCTATCGCTGTCTCTCTCCCTCTATCGGTCTCTCTCTCCCCTATCGCTGTCTCTTCTCTCTCCCTCTATCGCTGTCTCTTCTCTCTCCCTCTATCACTGTCTCTCTCTCTCCCTCTATCTCTGTCACTCTCTCTCCCTCTATCTCTGTCTCTCTCTCCCTCTATCGCTGTCTCTCTCTCTCCCTCTATCGCTGTCTCTCTCTCCTCTATCGCTGTCTCTCTCTCCTCTATCGCTGTCTCTCTCTCCCTCTATCGCTGTCTCTCTCTCTCCTTCGATCGCTGTCTCTCTCTCTCCTTCGATCGCTGTCTCTCTCTCTCCCTCTATCGCTGTCTCTCTCTCTCCCTCTATCACTGTCACTCTCTCTCCCTCTATCTCTGTCTCTCTCTCCCTCTATCGCTGTCTCTCTCTCTCCCTCTATCGCTGTCTCTCTCTCTCCCTCTATCGCTGTCTCTCTCTCCCTCTATCGCTGTCTCTCTCTCTCTCCCTCTATCGCTGTCTCTCTCTCTCCTTCGATCGCTGTCTCTCTCTCTCCTTCGATCGCTGTCTCTCTCTCTCCCTCTATCGCTGTCTCTCTCTCTCCCTCTATCGCTGTCTCTCTCTCTCCCTCTATCGCTGTCTCTCTCTCTCCCTCTATCGCTGTCTCTCTCTCTCCCTCTATCGCTGTCTCTCTCTCTCCCTCTATCGCTGTCTCTCTCTCTCCTTCTATCGCTGTCTCTCTATCCCTCTATCACTGTCTCTCTCTCTCCCTCTATCGCTGTCTCTCTCTCTCCCTCTATCACTGTCTCTCTCTCTCCCTCTATCACTGTCTCTTCTCTCTCCCTCTATCGCTGTCTCTCTCTCTCCCTCTATCGCTGTCTCTCTATCCCTCTATCGCTGTCTCTCTCTCTCTCCCTCTATCGCTGTCTCTCTCTCTCCCTCTATCACTGTCTCTTCTCTCTCCCTCTATCGCTGTCTCTCTCTCTCCCTCTATCGCTGTCTCTCTCTATCCCTCTATCGCTGTCTCTCTATCCCTCTATCGCTGTCTCTCTATCCCTCTATCGCTGTCTCTCTCTCTCTCTATCCCTCTATCACTGTCTCTCTCTCTCCCTCTATCGCTGTCTCTCTCTCTCCCTCTATCGCTGTCTCTCTCTCTCCCTCTATCGGTCTCTCTCTCCCCTATCGCTGTCTCTTCTCTCTCCCTCTATCGCTGTCTCTCTCTCCCTCTATCGCTGTCTCTTCTCTCTCCCTCTATCGCTGTCTCTCTCTCTCCCTCTATCGCTGTCTCTCTCTCTCCCTCTATCGCTGTCTCTCTCTCTCCCTCTATCGCTGTCTCTCTCTCTCTCCCTCTATCGCTGTCTCTCTCTCCCTCTATCGCTGTCTCTCTCTCTCTCCCTCTATCGCTGTCTCTCTCTCTCCTTCGATCGCTGTCTCTCTCTCTCCCTCTATCGCTGTCTCTCTCTCTCCCTCTATCGCTGTCTCTCTCTCTCCCTCTATCACTGTCTCTCTCTCCCTCTATCGCTGTCTCTCTCTCTCCCTCTATCACGGTCTCTCTCTCTCCCTCTATCGCTGTCTCTCTCTCTCCCTCTATCGCTGTCTCTCTCTCTCCTTCGATCGCTGTCTCTCTCTATCCCTCTATCACTGTCTCTCTCTCTCCCTCTATCGCTGTCTCTCTCTCTCCCTCTATCGCTGTCTCTCTCTCTCCCTCTATCGCTGTCTCTCTCTCTCCCTCTATCACTGTCTCTCTCTCTCCCGCTATCGCTGTCTCTTCTCTCTCTCTCTATCGCTGTCTCTCTCTCTCCCTCTACCGCTGTCTCTCTCTCTCCCTCTATCGCTGTCTCTCTCTCTCCCCTATCGCTGTCTCTTCTCTCTCCCTCTATCGCTGTCTCTTCTCTCTCCCTCTATCTCTGTCTCTCTCTCTCCCTCTATCGCTGTCTCTGTCTCTCCCTCTATCGCTGTCTCTGTCTCTCCCTCTATCGCTGTCTCTGTCTCTCCCTCTATCGCTGTCTCTCTCTCTCCCGCTATCGCTGTCTCTCTCTCTCCCGCTATCGCTGTCTCTTCTCTCTCCCTCTATCGCTGTCTCTCTCTCTCCCTCTATCGCTCTCTTTCTTTCTCCCTCTATCGCTGTCTCTCTCTCTCCCTCTATCGCTGTCTCTCTCCCTCTATTGGTCTCTCTCTCCCCTATCGCTGTCTCTTCTCTCTCCCTCTATTGCTGTCTCTTCTCTCTCCCTCTATCACTGTCTCTCTCTCTCCCTCTATCTCTGTCACTCTCTCTCCCTCTATCTCTGTCTCTCTCTCCCTCTATCGCTGTCTCTCTCTCTCCCTCTATCGCTGTCTCTCTCTCTCCCTCTATCGCTGTCTCTCTCTCCCTCTATCGCTGTCTCTCTCTCTCTCCCTCTATCGCTGTCTCTCTCTCTCCTTCGATCGCTGTCTCTCTCTCTCCTTCGATCGCTGTCTCTCTCTCTCCCTCTATCGCTGTCTCTCTCTCTCCCTCTATCGCTGTCTCTCTCTCTCCCTCTATCGCTGTCTCTCTCTCTCCCTCTATCGCTGTCTCTCTCTCTCCCTCTATCGCTGTCTCTCTCTCTCCTTCTATCGCTGTCTCTCTATCCCTCTATCACTGTCTCTCTCTCTCCCTCTATCGCTGTCTCTCTCTCTCCCTCTATCGCTGTCTCTCTCTCTCCCTCTATCACTGTCTCTTCTCTCTCCCTCTATCGCTGTCTCTCTCTCTCCCTCTATCGCTGTCTCTCTATCCCTCTATTGCTGTCTCTCTCTCTCTCCCTCTATCGCTGTCTCTCTCTCTCCCTCTATCACTGTCTCTTCTCTCTCCCTCTATCGCTGTCTCTCTCTCTCCCTCTATCGCTGTCTCTCTCTATCCCTCTATCGCTGTCTCTCTATCCCTCTATCGCTGTCTCTCTCTCTCTCTCTCCCTCTATCGCTGTCTCTCTATCCCTCTATCGCTGTCTCTCTATCCCTCTATCGCTCTCTCTCTATCCCTCTATCGTTGTCTCTCTCTCTCCCTCTATCGCTGTCTCTCTCTCCCTCTATCGCTGTCTCTCTCTCTCCCTCTATCGCTGTCTCTCTATCCCTCTATCGCTGTCTCTCTCTCTCCCTCTATCACTGTCTCTTCTCTCTCCCTCTATCGCTGTCTCTCTCTCTCCCTCTATCGCTGTCTCTCTCTCTCCCTCTATCGCTGTCTCTCTATCCCTCTATCGCTGTAGAGAATGTAATCAAGGCAGGCCTGGGGGAGACTGTATGCTTTCACATATCCAGTAAAGCGGATCCTCCAGAGAGGAAGCTATGGTTAGATGGCGGCTGCAGAGAGAGGGACAGAGCGAGAGGGAGAGAGAGAGAAAGAGAGAGTGAGGAAGAGGTAGAGAGAGGGGGAGGGAGAGAGAGTTGGTGATGTAGAGAGGGAGAGCTATATTGATAAGGGAAAAGAGAGAGAGAGAAAGCGAGAGAGCGATAGAGAGAAAAGAGAAAAAGAAAGTACGGAGAGAGGGTAGAGATAGGTGAAGAGGGAGAGAGGGGGTGATGAAGAGGGGGGAAAGAGAGGGAAAGAACGAGAGGGAGAAACTCTATCGCTGTCTCTCTCTCTCTCCCTCTATCACTGTCTCTCTCTATCCCTCTATCGCTGTCTCTCTATCCCTCTATCGCTGTCTCTCTATCCCTCTCTCGCTGTCTCTCTATCCCTCTCTCGCTGTCTCTCTCTCTCTCTCTCTCCATCGCTGTCTCTCTATCCCTCTATCGCTGTCTCTCATCCAGTATTTTGAGGTTATAGAAAATATTATATATGCACAATGTCTGACTCCACATGAGTGTGTGTGTGGCGGGGGAGGGGGGTTCTCTTTTTTTATTTAACTAGGCAAGTCAGTTAAGAACAACTTCTTATTTACAATGACAGCCTACCAGGGAACAGCAGGTTAACTGCCTTGTTCAGGGGCAGAACGACAGATTTTTTTTACCTTGTCAGCTCAGGGATTCAATCTATGTCACGGTTTTCATATGGTGAAGGAGAGTCGGACCAAACTGCAGCGTGTATATTGTGATCCATGTTTAATCACACAACGTAACACGAATCCAAAACACAAACTCTACAAAACAATAAACGTAATGAAAACCGAAACAGCCTAAACTGGTGCACACTAACACAGAATAAGGACGTCAAGACACTCAGGACAATCACCCACAATACAACCAAAGTATATGGCTGCCTAAATATGGTTCCCAATCAGAGACAACGATAAACACCTGCCTCTGATTGAGAACCACTTCAGACAGCCATAGACTCTCCTAGAACACCCCACTAAGCTACAATCCCACTAAGCTACACACCACATACAAAAACCCATGTCACACCCTGGCCTGACCAAATACATGAAGAAAAACACAAAATACTTCGACCAGGGCGTGACAATCTAGCAACCTTTCGGGTCACTGGCCCAACCCTCATACCACGAGGCTACCTTCTCTAAGGAGAGTCAATGCTCCAGATGACCTGAACCATACCACCAACACCCTTGCCTCTCCTCTTGTGTGCTCCCTCTCTTCCTCTTCCTCTCTTCCCCCTTCACTGATTTTAGATTTGTCAGGAGTAGTGAACAAGTCACGAGTGCACACTTCAGGAGGAAGGAGAGATTGGGATGCAACTACTGTGACCGTGGGTACGTTCAGTTCACGTCATCAATAGCTACGTTGGGTGATGGTTTGTACTGAATGACACCTCTCCCCAACCCGGTGCACACAGTTCTTCAACAGCCTTTGAAGTATGTTTGCTCCTGTTTGGCAGTGGTGGAAAAAGTACTCAATTGTCATACTTCAGTAAAAGTAAAGATACCTTAATAGAAAATCAAGACTCAAGTAGAACTGAAAGTAACCCAGTAATAATAATATAATAATATATGCCATTTAGCAGACGCTTTTATCCAAAGCGACTTACAGTCATGTGTGCATACATTCTACGTATGGGTGGTCCCGGGTATCGAACCCACTACCCTGGCGTTACAAGCGCCATGCTCTACCAACTGAGCTACAGAAGGACAAATACTACTTGAGTGAAAGACTAAAAGTATTTGGTTTTGAATATACTTAGGTATGAAAAGTAAATGGAATTGCTAAAATGAACATAACTATTAAAAGTATGAATAATTTCAACTTCCTTATATTAAGCCAACCAGACGGCACCATTTTATCGTTTTCTTTTCATTGACGGATAGCCAGGGGCACACTCAGACATAATTTACAAAGGAAGCATTTGTGTTTAGTGAATCCGCCAGATCAGAGGCAGTAGGGATGACCAAGGATGTTCTCTTGATAAGTGTGTGAATTGGACCATTTTCCTGTCAAAATGTAACATGTACGTTTGGGTGTCAGGGAAAATGTATGGAGTAAAAAGTACATTATTTTCTTTAGGAATGTAGCGAAGTAAAGGTAAAAGTTGCCAAAACAATAAACAGTAAAGTAAAGTGCAGATACCCCCCAAAAACTACTTAAGTAATACTAAGTACTTTACAACACTGCTGTTTGGTGGGTGTGGCCTGATCAATATGCGTTTGACCCACTGAGCTCATAAATTAACTGGAGACAGTGTCCAAGATGGATGGCCGTTGTTTTCAACGTAATCTACTCAAGTTAGCATACACCGTTTCGTGGTAGTTGCCATCTCTCTGGTTCCGGTTTTACAGAGCCCATTGACACCTGCATACTAGCACTCAGTGCACACTGTAGCCCTGACGAGCCATGACGACGTCCTCACGCCATCCAGAAACATGACAGAAAGAAAGTGGATGAATATAAATGGACAATTCTTCGGCTGTGAAAGTTCTAGATTTCTTTTTTGCCTCTAAGACAATTACTTTAATCATTTAATGGATGTTTTGCGTACAGATGTGATGACTAAACTGTCTTATTTGGAATGTTCAGATTTGACTTCTCTATGGGACCATCTACGGAACGTTACCTCCAATTCTCCCCACACAAACAGAATGATTGTTTGGTATCAACATTAAAGACATGCTCCTTTGGCGAATAAGAAAGTATTGTGTCAATGTGTAGATCATACATGCATAATCTATGAGCAGAATTACTGACTTAACTCAATTAGCCACAAAATCCCTAGTTTTAAATACTTTTTTCTTGAAGCTGTGCTGCACAATTTCCCCTTCATTTCCCCCACTTGGGCCAGCCCCTAGCAATTTGAGTTCTATCCAATGAGCTTCCGCCCCTCACATTTGAGTGACAACTTGAAAGAGGCCTGCCTTGAGTATTCCAATAACATTGCAGGGTAGGCCCCTACCTCTCAGTAGACACAATAGAGAGAGAGAGCCATGACATATGCACATGTCTATATCTATATATATATGACATGGCACGCAATTTTCGGAGACCACTTTTTCAGTGCCACTTTTTGAGAAATACTGGCTAAAAACTATACAAAAGTACTGGAGGATATCTTTAACCTGAGTATCACTACAACAAGCTCTCAGTCTTAGATTTTCATCCACATTCTCCAAACGTCAAATTTATAAGTGTTTTTGTTGCTCCTGTTTCGTTCCATTCTCCAAACCTCATATTTAAAAGTTAAGGGTTAAGTTCCGGCGCTCATTCCAAATGGTTAAGGTAAGTGGTTGGGATAGAAAAAAAGAGAAAAAAAAACAGTGTCCACAACTGGTATCAACACGGAACCTTCTGATCCAGAGTCATGGGATTACACTCACTGTTGCCCCTAGTGGATGGTTCTGAACACATTTCTCTGCCCTCAGGACATGGATAGACATCCAATTTCGACGTCAATATTGAACGATCTCTCTGATCTCTAATTCCACCAAACATTGTGCTTTGCAAGAACACAAATGGCAGTGTATTTCATGTAATGTCATGAATATAGTAATCATATCATGAATTTAGAAATGTTTAGCTTTCTATTTATTTTGTTTGAAAAGGCATCATTTTCCCCTCACCACCTCGTAGGTATTAGGTGAAACCAAAAGCTCACAAGAAAGTTCCCAGATTTAGCATCAAACACTCAAGAGAAAGTTCCTGGATTTAGCTCAAACGCTCACGAGAAAGTACCCAGATTTAGCATCAAACACTCAAGAGAAAGTTCCTGAATTTAGCTCAAACTCTCACGAGAAAGTTCCCAGATTTAGCATCAAACACTCAAGAGAAAGTTCCTGGATTTAGCTCAAACGCTCACGAGAAAGCTCCCAGATTTAGCATCAAACACTCAAGAGAAAGTTCCTGGATTTAGCATCAAACACTCAAGAGAAAGTTCCTGTATTTAGCTCAAACGCTCACGAGAAAGTTCCCATATTTAGCATCAAACACTCAAGAGAAAGTTCCTGGATTTAGCTCAAACACTCACGACAAAAGTTCCCAGATTTAGCATCAAACACTCAAGAGAAAGTTCCTGGATTTAGCCACAGGTTGTGCTCATTTGGTTTCTCCAACTGTTTTTGTGACAGGTGACCACTTTAATGAGCTCTCCTGTGTTTCGCCCGTCAAGTCCTGCTGACATATTTGTATTGTTTATTGTAAACGCTAAGATTAATGCAAATTAGATATTTGTTTTCACAACGATTTTGTCCGTGTTGTTTGTAAGTATTGTGTCCGTTGTTAGTGTACATGTGCAATAGTAGCCTATTGCTATTCAAGTGTATTATCACCGTACCTGTTTAAAGGTGTTAGTGGTTTTTGCCCGGGTAAGGTTAAGTCCTTTTGGGGTGGCCATGTTGTAGTAATTGTCTCTGGCCCCCTCCCAGTTAGGGGGAGTGATTAGCTCTACAGCAAAGTCTCACCACTCAATCGCTGGTTGAAAACTAGTGTTCAAGTGCTCAAGTGTTTTAATACTATATCTCTTGACACATTGATGAAAATAGTCATGGCCTCTAAACCTTCAAGCTGCATACTGGACCCTATTCCAACTAAACTACTGGAAAAGCTGATTCCTGTGCTTGGCCCTCCTATGTTGAACATAATAAACAGCTCTCTATCCACCGGATGTGTACCAAACTCACTAAAAGTGGCAGTAATAAAGCCTCTCTTGAAAAAGTCAAACCTTAAGCCAGAAATATAACTAACTATTGGCCTATATCAAATCTCCCTTTCCTCTCAAAATGTTTTGAAAAAGCTGTTGCACTGCAACTCACTGCTTTCCTGAAGACAAACAATGTATACAAAATGCTTCAGTCTGGTTTTAGACCCAATCATTGCACTGAGACTGCACTTGTGAAGTTGGTAAATTACCTGTCAGACTGAGTCTCTGCATCTGTCCTTGTGCTCCTAGACCTTGGTGCTGCTTTTGATACCATCGATCACCACATTTTTCTGAAGAGATTGAGAGCCAAAATTGGTCTACACAGACCTGGCCTGTTTTTTCTTTCGGAAAGATATTAGTTTGTCTCTGTAGATGGTTTGTCCTCTGACAAATCAACTGTAAATTGTGGTGTTCCTCAAGGCTTCGTTTTAGGACCGCAATTGTTTTCACTATATATTTTACCTCTTGATGATGTCATTCGGAAACATAATGTTAACTTGCACTGCTATGTGGATGACACACAGCTTATATTTTGATGAAACATGGTGAAGCCCCAAAAGTCCCTCCCTGGAAGCCTGTGTTTCAGACATAAGGAAGTGGAGGTCGGCAAATGTTCTACTTTTAAACTCGGACAAAACAGAGACACTAGTTCCCAAGAAACAAGAAGATCTTCTGTTGAATCTGACAATTAATCTTGATTGTTGTACAGTCGTCTCAAATAAAACTGTGCTACTCTGGACCCTGATCTCCCTTTTGACGAACATATCAAGACAGTTTCAAGGACATCTTTTTTCCATCTATGAAACATTGCAAAAATCTGAAACTTTCTGTCCAAAAATTATGCAGAAAAATGTATCCATGCTTTACTTCTAGGTTAGACTACTGCAGTGCTCTACTTTCCGGCTACCTGGATAAAGCACTAAATAAACTTCAGTTCGTGTTAAACACGGCTGCTAGAATCTTGATTAGAACCAAAAAATGTGATCACATTACTCCAGTGCTAGCCTCTCTACACTGGCTTCCTGTCAAAGCTAGGGATGATTTCAATGTTTTACTGCTAACCTATAAAGCATTACATGGGCTTGCTCCTACATATCTTTCCGATTTGGTCCTCCCATACATACCCACACGTACGCTATGGTCACAAGACACAGGCCTCCTTACTCTCCCTAGAATTTCTAAAGAAACAGCTGGAGGCAGGGCTTTCTCCTATAGAACTCCACTTTTATAGAATGGTCTGCCTATCCTATCCATGTGAGAGATGCAGACTCAATCTTGACCTTTAAGTCTTTACTGGAGAATCATCTCTTCAGTAGGTCCTATGATTGAATATAGTCTGGCCCAGGAGTGTGAATGTGAACTGAAAGGCACTGGAGCAATGAACCGCCTTTGCTGTCTCTGCCTGGCCAGTTCCCCTCTCTCCACTGGGATTCTCTGCCTCAAACCCTATTACGGGGGCTAAGTCACTGGCTTACTGGTGTTCTTCCATGCCGTCCATAGGAGGGGTGCGTCACTTGAGTGGGTTGTCCGGGTTCCTGTCCGGGTTGGTGCCCCCCTTCAGGTTTGTGCTGTGGGGGAGATCTTCGTGGGCTATACTCTGCCTTGTCTCAGGATAGTAGGTTGGTGATTGAAAATATCCCTCTAGTGGTGTGGGGCTGTGCTTTGGTAAAGTGGGTGGGGTTATATCCTGCCTGTTTGGCCCTGTCCGGGGGTTATCGTCGGACGGGGCCACAGTATCTCCCGACCCCTTGAGTCTCAGCCTCCAGTATTTATTCTGCAATAGTTTATGTGTCGGGGGGCTAGGGTCAGTCTGTTATATCTGGAGTATTTCTCCTCTCTTATCCGGTGTGAATTTAAGTATGCTCTTTCTAATATTCTCTCTCTCTCTCTCTCTCTATCTCTCTCTCTCTCTCTCTCTCTCTCTCTCTCTCTCTCTCTCTCTCTCTCTCTCTCTCTCTCTCTCTCTCTCTCTCTCTCTCTCTCTCTCTCTCTCTCTCTCTCTCTCTCTCTCTCTCTCTCTCTCTCTCTCTCTTCTTACTTTAGCTCTTCCAATTTCAGATGTTTTTGGGCTTAGACCTAAGTTTATTATTTTTGTTAAGTTCATTAGTTTTGTCATTTATTTTTATTTTGTTTTTAATCTTTACATTCCAGTAAATACAAACTCTGGATCCAATCTTCATCATCACCACCTGATTCCTTCTGAACTGTTGGTGCTCCACCGTAAAAAAATAGACCTCTATCCTAACACACACACTTAAAGAAAAATACACATATACATGCTATAACCTGACTTCCTGTCAATAGTGGGACCAATGAGGGCAGACAGACTTCTGATCGGTGCACCACGGGTCCTAAGGGAGTGTGTGTGTGTGTGTGTGTGCGTGCATGCGTGTGTGCGTGTGTGCGTGCGTGCGTGTGTGCGTGCGTGCGTGTGTGCGTGTCCTAAAGGAAGTGGAGGAGAGGGGTCAGACTATTTCAGTCTTTCTGATCAATGGATCAGCTCTGTTGGAGCATCAATCACTTGACCTTCAGAGTTACAGCACCACACCTAGCATGCTAAAACTTGACTTCCTACCCCTATCTCCTTACCTCTGACTTCCAACCACTCTATCCCCCATAGGCATCTCGGGTCTGAAGGAGACACAGGGAGACACAGTGTGTCATCATTCTTCCCTTTCAAACAGCACCAGAGTTCACTAGGAGCAATCAGGTTCAATGACTTGTCAAAAGCAGAGGATAAAATTAGCAGGACAGCAGCTCCCTAGAACCTAAGCCCTAATTCCTACCACTACTCTACCTCTCTCTACCTCCCTAGAACCTAAGCCCTAATTCCTACCACTACTCTACCTCTCTCTACCTCCCTAGAACCTAAGCCCTAATTCCTACCACTACTCTACCTCTCTCTATGTCCCTAGGACCTAAGCCCTAATGCCTACCACTACTCTACCTCTCTCTACCTCCCTAGAACCTAAGCCCTAATTCCTACCACTACTCTACCTCTCTCTATGTCCCTAGAACCTAAGCCCTAATTCCTACCACTACTCTACCTCTCTCTACCTCCCTAGAACCTAAGCCCTAATTCCTACCACTACTCTACCTCTCTCTACCTCCCTAGAACCTAAGCCCTAATTCCTACCACTACTCTACCTCTCTCTATGTCCCTAGGACCTAAGCCCTAATTCCTACCACTACTCTACCTCTCTCTATGTCCCTAGAACCTAAGCCCTAATTCCTACCACTACTCTACCTCTCTCTACCTCCCTAGAACCTAAGCCCAAATTCCTACCACTACTCTACCTCTCTCTATGTCCCTAGGACCTAAGCCCTAATTCCTACCACTACTCTACCTCTCTCTATGTCCCTAGGACCTAAGCCCTAATGCCTACCACTACTCTACCTCTCTCTATGTCCCTAGGACCTAAACCCTAATTCCTACCACTACTCTACCTCTCTCTATGTACCTAGGACCTAAGCCCTAATTCCTACCACTACCCTACCTCTCTCTTTCTACTTCCCTAGGACCTAAACCCTATGTCGTTCCCATAGCAACGATAAAAACATTCCCTAACCAGAAACCGTGGATTGATGGCAGCATTCGCGTGAAACTGAAAGCGCGAACCACTGCTTTTAATCAGGGCAAGGTGTCTGGCAACATGACCGAATACAAACAGTGCAGCTATTCCCTCCGCAAGGCTATTAAACAAGCTAAGCGTCAGTACAGAGACAAAGTGGAATCTCAATTCAATGTCTCAGACACAAGAGGCATGTGGCAGGGTCTACAGTCAATCACGGACTACAAGAAGAAACCCAGCCCAGTCACGGACCAGGATGTCTTGCTCCCAGGCAGACTAAATAACTTTTTTGCCCGCTTTGAGGACAATACAGTGCCACTGACACGGCCTGCAACGAAAACATGCGGTCTCTCCTTCACTGCAGCCGAGATGAGTAAGACATTTAAACGTGTTAACCCTCGCAAGGCTGCAGGCCCAGACGGCATCCCCAGCCGCGCCCTCAGAGCATGCGCAGACCAGCTGGCCGGTGTGTTTACGGACATATTCAATCAATCCCTATACCAGTCTGCTGTTCCTACATGCTTCAAGAGGGCCACCATTGTTCCTGTTCCCAAGAAAGCTAAGGTAACTGAGCTAAACGACTACCGCCCCGTAGCACTCACTTCCGTCATCATGAAGTGCTTTGAGAGACTAGTCAAGGACCATATCACCTCCACCCTACCTGACACCTTAGACCCACTCCAATTTGCTTACCGCCCAAATAGGTCCACGGACGATGCAATCTCAACCACACTGCACACTGCCCTAACCCACCTGGACAAGAGGAATACCTATGTGAGAATGCTGTTCATCGACTACAGCTCGGCATTCAACACCATAGTACCCTCCAAGCTCGTCATCAAGCTCGAGACCCTGGGCCTCGACCCCGCCCTGTGCAACTGGGTACTGGACTTCCTGACGGGCCGCCCCCAGGTGGTGAGGGTAGGCAACAACATCTCCTCCCCGCTGATCCTCAACACGGGGCCCCACAAGGGTGCGTTCTGAGCCCTCTCCTGTACTCCCTGTTCACCCACGACTGCGTGGCCACGCACGCCTCCAACTCAATCATCAAGTTTGCGGACGACACAACAGTGGTAGGCTTGATTACCAACAACGACGAGACGGCCTACAGGGAGGAGGGGAGGGGCCCTCGGAGTGTGGTGTCAGGAAAATAACCTCACACTTAACGTCAACAAAACTAAGGAGATGATTGTGGACTTCAGGAAACAGCAGAGGGAACACCCCCCTATCCACATCGAAGGAACAGTAGTGGAGAGGGTAGCAAGTTTTAAGTTCCTCGGCATACACATCACAGACAAACTGAATTGGTCCACTCACACTGACAGCGTCGTGAAGAAGGCGCAACAGCGCCTCTTCAACCTCAGGAGGCTGAAGAAATTTGGCTTGTCACCAAAAGCACTCACAAACTTCTACAGATGCACAATCGAGAGCATCCTGGCGGGCTGTATCACCGCCTGGTACGGCAACTGCTCCGCCCTCAACCGTAAGGCTCTCCAGAGGGTAGTGAGGTCTGCACAACGCATCACTGGGGGCAAACTACCTGCCCTCCAGGACACCTACACCACCCGATGTTACAGGAAGGCCATAAAGATCATCAAGGACATCAACCACCCGAGCCACTGCCTGTTCACCCCGCTATCATCCAGAAGGCGAGGTCAGTACAGGTGCATCAAAGCTGGGACCGAGAGACTGAAAAACAGCTTCTATCTCAAGGCCATCAGACTGTTAAACAGCCACCACTAACATTGAGTGGCTGCTGCCAACACACTGTCATTGACACTGACCCAACTCCAGCCACTTTAATAATGGGAATTGATGGGAAATTATGTAAATATATCACTAGCCACTTTAAACAATGCTACCTTATATAATGTTACTTACCCTACATTATTCATCTCATATGCATACGTATATACTGTACTCCACATCATCGACTGCATCCTTATGTAATACATGTATCACTAGCCACTTTAACTATGCCACTTTGTTTACTTTGTCTACATACTCATCTCATATGTATATACTGTACTCGATACCATCTACTGTATGCTGCTCTGTACCATCACTCATTCATATATCCTTATGTACATATTCTTTATTCCCTTACACTGTGTATAAGACAGTAGTTTTGGAATTGTTAGTTAGATTACTTGTTGGTTATCACTGCATTGTCGGAACTAGAAGCACAAGCATTTCGCTACACTCGCATTAACATCTGCTAACCATGTGTATGTGACAAATAAAATTTGATTTGATTTGATTTTAATTCCTACCACTACTCTACTCTACCTCTCTCTTTCTACCTCCCTAGGACCTAAGACCTAATTCCTACCACTAATCTACTCTACCTCTCTCTTTCTACCTCCCTAGGACCTAAACCCTAATTCCTACCACTACTCGACCTCTCTCTCTCTCTCCCTCCCTAGGACCTAAGCCCTAATTCCTACCACCTCTCTCTCTCTCTCTCGTAGTAAGTGTAACATTAACGTGGGATCTTCTGAGTGCTTCTGCTCATATCAATCACACACACCTTCTCTGAAGTAGGCTTTTCCTGCACACACACAAACACCCTGGAGTAGGCTTTCCCTGTGCCCTAACACGCACACAAATACCCTGGAGTAGGCTTTTCCTGTGACCTATGCCCTAACACACACACAAATACCCTGGAGTAGGCTTTTCCTGTGACCTATGCCCTAACACGCACACAAAAACCCTGTAGTAGGCTTTCCCTGTGACCTGTGCCCTAACACGCACACAAATACCCTGGAGTAGGCTTTTCCTGTTTCCTCCACAGTAACATGTCAGCTCTGATTGTGTGTTCCGTCTGCTGTTTCCTTTAGGAGGTTGTATTTTGGAGCTGTTTCCCAGTCCTCCACACACGTGTCCAGTGTGTGTGTCTCTTCATGCAGTGAGGACATTCATCACGTCATCTGTTGGTCCCTAACCCTACGGAGGAAACACAAAACAAAGTGTGTGTGTGAGTTATGTGTGTGTGTGATTCATGGGCCCGTTAATTAACTGTGTGGGAAAGCTGTCTCTTCCCATCAGAACTCATATACAGTGCTGTGATACAGAGGGCAGGAAAACTGAACCCTAACACACACACACACACACACACACACACACACACACACACACACACACACACACACACACACACACACACACACACACACACACACACACACACACACACACACACACACACACACACACACACACACACACACAGGGTAAACAAACCATCTGGAGGCACAAACCATCTGGAGGTACTTTCCTTTGTGCTCTGTCACACAACCAAAGACAACGACAATAAAATCTACCAGTAAAGTCAATGAAGCTAGTTGATGGGGCCATGCGATGGGGGGATGAGGGGGTGTGGGGATTAGGGGCTAGGGGATGAGGGGGTTAGGGGATGAGGGGGTTAGGGGATGAGGGGGTGAGGGGATGAGGGGGTGGGGATGAGAGGGCTAGGGGAAGAGGGGGTTAGGGGATGAGGGGGTGAGGGGATGAGGGGGCTAGGGGATGAGGGGGTTAAGGGATGAGGGGGTTAGGGGATGAGGGGGGGTGAGGGGATGAGGGGATGAGGGGCTAGGGGATGAGGGGGTTAGGGGATGAGGGGGTGAGGGGATGAGGGGGCTAGGGGATGAGGGGGTTAGGGGATGAGGGGGGGGGTTAGGGGATGAGGGGTGAGGGGGTGAGGGGAGGAGGGGATGAGGGGGCTAGGTGATGAGGGGGTGAGGGGATGAGGGGGTGAGAGGATGAGGGGATGTGGGGATGAGGGGTGAGGGGATGAGGGGGTGAGGGGATGAGGGAATGAGGGGATGAGGAGCTGGTCGACGTAGGTGTGCTAACTGAGACCCTCTGTGATAGGGCCACAGAGAGCATGGAATGCAGATGGGAAAGAGAAGAAGTGTCAGTTGTGGGAGTAATGAGGAGGGGAATTGGAGAGGGAGAGGAGAGAGGGGTGGGAAGGGAAAGGGGAGAGGAGAGAGGGGTGGGAAGGGAAAGGGGAGAGGAGGGAGAGAGGAGAGAGGGGTGGGAAGGGAAAGGGGAGAGGAGAGAGGGGTGGGAAGGGAAAGGGGAGAGAGGGTTGGGAAGGGAAAGGGGAGAGGAGAGAGGGGTGGGAAGGGAAAGGGGAGAGGAGAGGAGAGGAGAGAGGGGTGGGAAGGGAAAGGGGAGAGGAGAGAGGGGTGGGAAGGGAAAGGGGAGAGAGGGGTGGGAAGGGAAAGGGGGGAAAGGGGAGGGAAGGGAGAGAGGGGTGGGAAGTGAAAGGGGAGAGGAGAGAGGGGTGGGAAGGGAAAGGGGAGAGGAGAGAGGGGTGGGAAGGGAAAGGGGAGAGAGGGGTGGGAAGGGAAAGGGGAGAGAGGGGTGGGAAGGGAAAGGGGAGAGAGGGGTGGGAAGGGAAAGGGGAGAGAGGGGTGGGAAGGGAAAGGGGGAGATAGGGGTGGGAAGGGAAAGGGGAGATAGGGGTGGGAAGGAAAGGGGAGATAGGGGTGGGAAGGGAAAGGGGAGATAGGGGTGGAAAGGGAAAGGGGAGATAGGGGTGGGAAGGGAAAGGGGAGATAGGGGTGGAAAGGGAAAGGGGAGAGGAGAGAGGGGTGGGAAGGGAAAGGGGAGAGAGGGGTGGGAAGGGAAAGGGGAGATAGGGGTGGAAAGGGAAAGGGGAGAGGAGAGAGGGGTGGGAAGGGAAAGGGGAGAGAGGGGTGGGAAGGGAAAGGGGAGAGGAGAGAGGGGTGGGAAGGAAAGGGGAGATAGGGGTGGGAAGGGAAAGGGGAGATAGGGGTGGGAAGGGAAAGGGGAGATAGGGGTGGGAAGGGAAAGGGGAGATAGGGGTGGAAAGGGAAAGGGGAGATAGGGGTGGGAAGGGAAAGGGGAGATAGGGGTGGAAAGGGAAAGGGGAGAGAGGGGTGGGAAGGGTAAACCTACTCCAATAATATATTTCTTTGAATGAGCTGCCTCGCTGAACAGGAGAACAATAATCCACCTCTGATGTCTAACCTTAAACAGGTCTTGTTTTGTAAATGTCTGATGTCTAACCTTAAACA